>NW_028225832.1:0-142395 GCF_052327205.1 Somniosus microcephalus | reverse complement strand
GTCCTGCGTCCCCCCTCTCCCGTCCTGTGTCCCCCCCTCTCCCGTCCTGTGTACCCCTCTCCCGTCCTGTGTCCCCCTCTCCCGTCCAGTTTCCCTCCTCTCCCGTCCTGTGTCCTCCTCTCCCGTCCTGTGTCCCCCCTCTCCCGTCCTGTGTCCCCCCTCTCCCGTCCTGTGTCCTCCTCTCCCGTCCTGTGTCCCCCCCTCTCCCATCCTGTGTCCTCCTCTCCCGTCCTGTGTCCCCCTCTCCCGTCCTGTGTCCCCTCTCTCCCATCCTGTGTCCCCCTCTCCCGTCCTGTGTCCCTCCTCTCCCGTCCTGTGTCCTCCTCTCCCGTCCTGTGTCCCCCCTCTCCCGTCCTGTGTCCCCCTCTCCCGTCCTGTGTCCCCCTCTCCCGTCCTGTGTCCCCCCTCTCCGGTCCTGTCCCCCCTCTCCCGTCCTGTGACCTCCTCTCCCATCCTGTGTCCTCCTCTCCCATCCTGTGTCCCCCCTCCCCTGTCCTGTCCCTCCTCTCCCGTCCTGTGTCCCCCCTCTCCCGTCCTGTGTCCCCCTCTCCCGTCGTGTGTCCCCCTCTCCCGTCCTGTGTCCCTCCTCTACCGTCCTGTGTCCCCCCTCTCGCGTCCTGTGTCCCCCTCTCCCGTCCTGTGTGCCCCTCTCCCGTCCTGTGACCCCCCTCTCCCGTCCTGTGTCCCCCTCTCCCCTCCTGTCCCCCCTCTCCCGTCCTGTGTCCCCCTCTCCCGTCCTGTCCCCCCTCTCCCGTCTTGTGCCCCCCTCTCCCGTCCTGTATCCCTCCTCTCCCGTCCTCTGACCCCCCTCTCCCGTCCTGTGTCCGCCTCTCCCATCCTGTGTCCCCCTCTCTCCATCCTGTGTCACTCCTCTCCCGTCCTCTGACCCCCTTTCCCGTCCTGTGTCCCCACTCTCCCGTCCTGTGTCCCCAATCTCCCGTTCTGTGTCTTCCCTCTCCCGTCCTGTCCACCCTCTCCCGTCCTGTATCCCCCTCTCCCGCCCTGTGTCCTCCTCTCCCGTCCTGTGTCAACCTCTCCCGTCCTGTCACCCCTCTCCCGTCCTGTGTCCCCCCTCTCCCGTCCTGTGTCCCCCTCTCCCGTCCTGTGTCCCCCCTCTCCCGTCCCGTGCCCCCCCTCTCCCGTCCTGTGTCCCCCTCTCCCGTCCTGTGTCCACCCTCTCCCGTCCTGTGTCCATCCTCTCCCGTCCTGTGTCCCCCTCTCCTGTCCTGTGCCCCCCCCCTCCCGTCCTGTGTCCTCCTCTCCTGTCCTGTGTCCCCCACTCCCGTCCTGTTTCCTCCTCTCCCGTCCTGTGTCCCCCCCTCTCCCGTCCTGTGTCCCCCCTCTCCCGTCCTGTGTCCACCCTCTCCCTTCCAGTGTCCCCCTGTCTCGTCCTGTGTCCCCCCTCTCCCGTCCTGTGTCCCCCTCTCCTGTCCTGTGTCCCCCGCTCCCGGCCTGTTTCCACCTCTCCCGTCCTGTGTCTCCCCTCTCCCATCCTGTGACCCCCCCTCTCCCGTCCTGTGTCCCCCCCTCTCCCGTTCTGTGACCCCCCTCTCCCGTCCTGTGTCCCCTCTCTCCCATCCTGTGTCCCCCTCTCCCGTCCTGTGTCCCCCACTCCTGTCCTGTGTCCTCCTCTCCCGTCCTGTGTCACCCTCTCCCGTCCTGTTCCCCCTCTCCCGTCCTGTGTCCCCCTCTCCCGTCCTGTGTCCCTCGTCTCCCGTCCTGTGTCCCCCCCTCTCCCGTCCTGTGTCCATCCTCTCCCGTCCTGTGTCCCCCTCTCCCGTCCTGTGTCCCCCTCTCCCGTCCTGTGTCCCCCTCTCCTGACCTGTGTCCCCCACTCCCGTCCTGTTTCCTCCTCTCCCGCTCTGTGTCCCCCCTCTCCCGTCCTGTGTTCCCCCTCTCCCGTCCTGTGTCCCCCCTCTCCCGTCCTGTGTCCTCCTCTCCCATCCTGTGTCCCCCCTCTCCCGTCCTGTGTCCCCCTCTACTGTCCTGTGTCCCCCACTCCCGTCCTGTTTCCTCCTGTCCCGTCCTGTGTCCCCCCCTCTCCCGTCCTGTGTCCCCCCTCTCCCGTCCTGTGTTCCCCTCTCCCGTCCTGTGTCCCCCCTCTCCCGTCCTATGTCACCCTCTCCCGTCCTGTGTCCCCCTTCTCCTGTCCTGTGACCCCCACTCCCGTCCTGTGTCCTCCTCTCCCGTCCTTTGTCCCCCCTCTCCCGTCCTGTGTCCCCACTCTCCCATTCTGTGTCCCTCCTCTCCCGTCCTGTGTCACCCTCTCCCGTCCTGTCCCCCCTCTCCCGTCCTGTGTCCCCCTCTCCCATCCTGTGTCCCCCCTCTCCCGCCCTGTGTCCATCCTCTCCCGTCCTGTGTCCCCCTCTCCCGTCCTGTGTCCATCCTCTCCCGTCCTGTGTCCCCCTCTCCCGTCCTGTGTCCCCATCCCCCGTCCTGTGTCCCCCTCTCCTGTCCTTTGTCCCCCACTCCCTTCCTGTGTCCTCCTCTCCCGTCCTGTGTGCCCCCTCTCCCGTCCTATGTCCCGCCTCTCCCGTCCTGTGTCCCCCTCTCCCGTCCTGGTTCCCTCTTCTCCCATCATGTGTCCCCTCCTCTCCCATCCTGTGTACCCCTCTCCCGTCCTGTGTCCCCCTCTCCCGTCCTGTGTCCTCCTCTCCCGTCCTGTGTCCCCCTCTCCCGTCCTGTGTCCCCCTCTCCCGCCCTGTGTCCCCCTCTCGCGTCCTGTGTCCCCCTCTCCCGTCCTGTGTCCCCCTCTCCCGTCCTGTGTCCCCCCTCTCCTGTCGTGTGTCCCCATCTCCCGTCCTGTGTCCCCCTCTCCCGTCCTGTATCCCCCTCTCCCGCCCTGTGTCCTCCTCTCCCCGTCCTGTGTCAACCTCTCCCGTCCTGTCACCCCTCTCCCGTCCTGCGTCCCCCTCTCCCGTCCTGTGTCCCCCCTCTCGCGTCCTGTGTCCCCCTCTCCCGTCCTGTATCCCCCTCTCCAGTCCTGTGTCCCCCCTCTCCTGCCGTGTGTCCCCATCTCCCGTCCTGTGTCCCCCCTCTCCCGTCCTGTGTCCCCCCTCTCCCGTCCTGTGTCCCCCCTTCTCCTGTCCTGTGTCCCCCCTCTCGCGCCCTGTGTCCCCCTCTCCCGTCCTGTGTCCCCCTCTCCCGTCGTGTGTCCCCATCTCCCGTCCTGTGTCCCCCTCTCCCGTCCTGTGTCCCTGTCTCCTGTCCTGTGTCCCTCTTCTCCCATCCTGTGTCCCCCCCCTCTCCCGTCCTGTGTCCCCCTCTCCCGTCCTGTGTCCCACTCTACAGTCTTGTGTCCCCCTCTCCCGTCCTGTGTCCCTCCTCTCCCGTCCTGTGTCCCCCTCTCGCGTCCTGTGTCCCCCCTCTCCCGTCCTGTGACCCCCTCTCCCGTCCTGTGTCCCCCTGTCCCCTCCTGTCCCCCCTCTCCCATCCTGTGTCCCCCTCTCCCATCCTGTGTCTCCCCTCTCCCGCCCTGTGTCCATCCTCTCCCGTCCTGTGTTCCCCTCTCCCGTCCTGTGTCCATCCTCTCCCGTCTTGTGTCCCCCTCTCCCGTCCTGTGTCCCCATCTCCCGTCCTGTGTCCCCCTCTCCTGTCCTTTGTCCCCCACTCCCGTCCTGTGTCCTCCTCTCCCGTCCTGTGTGCCCCCTCTCCCGTCCTATGTCCCGCCTCTCCCGTCCTGTGTCCCCCTCTCCCGTCCTGTTTCCCTCTTCTCCCATCATGTTTCACCTCCTCTCCCATCCTGTGTACCCCTCTCCCGTCCTGTGTCCCCCTCTCCCGTCGTGTGTCCTCCTCTCCCGTCCTGCGTCCTCCTCTCCCGTCCTGCGTCCCCCTCTCCCGTCCTGTGTCCCCCTCTCGCGTCCTGTGTCCCCCTCTCCCGTCCTGTGTCCCCCTCTCCCGTCCTGTGTCCCCCTCTCCTGTCGTGTGTCCCCATCTCCCGTCCTGTGTCCCCCTCTCCCGTCCTGTGTCCCCCCTCTCCCGTCCTGTGTCCCTCTTCTCCCATCCTGTGTCCCCCCCTCCCGTCCTGTGCCTCCTCTCCCGTCCTGTGCCCCCCTCTCCCGTCCTGTGTCCCTCCTCTCCCGTCCTCTGACCCCCTCTCCCGTACTGTGCCCCCTCTCCCATCCTGTGTCCCCACTCTCCCGTCCTGTGTCCCCACATTCCCGTTCTGTGTCCCTCCTCTCCCGTCCTGTGTCCCCCCTCTCTCTCCTGTCCACCCTCTCCCGTCCTGTATCCGCCTCTCCCGCCCTGTGTCCTCCTCTCCTGTCCTGTGTGAACCTCTCCCGTCCTGTCACCCCTCTCCCGTTCTGTGTCCCCCCTCTCCCGTCCTGTGACACCCTCTCCCGTCCTGCGTCCCCCCTCTCCCGTCCTGTGTCCCCCCTCTCCCGTCCTGTGTACCCCTCTCCCGTCCTGTGTCCCCCTCTCCCGTCCAGTTTCCCTCCTCTCCCGTCCTGTGTCCTCCTCTCCCGTCCTGTGTCCCCCCTCTCCCGTCCTGTGTCCCCCCTCTCCCGTCCTGTGTCCTCCTCTCCCGTCCTGTGTCCCCCCTCTCCCATCCTGTGTCCTCCTCTCCCGTCCTGTGTCCCCCTCTCCCGTCCTGTGTCCCCTCTCTCCCATCCTGTGTCCCCCTCTCCCGTCCTGTGTCCCTCCTCTCCCGTCCTGTGTCCTCCTCTCCCGTCCTGTGTCCCCCCCTCTCCCGTCCTGTGTCCCCCTCTCCCGTCCTGTGTCCCCCTCTCCCGTCCTGTGTCCCCCCTCTCCGGTCCTGTCCCCCCTCTCCCGTCCTGTGACCTCCTCTCCCATCCTGTGTCCTCCTCTCCCATCCTGTGTCCCCCCTCTCCTGTCCTGTCCCTCCTCTCCCGTCCTGTGTCCCCCCTCTCCCGTCCTGTGTCCCCCTCTCCCGTCGTGTGTCCCCCTCTCCCGTCCTGTGTCCCTCCTCTACCGTCCTGTGTCCCCCTCTCGCGTCCTGTGTCCCCCTCTCCCGTCCTGTGTGCCCCTCTCCCGTCCTGTGACCCCCTCTCCCGTCCTGTGTCCCCCTCTCCCCTCCTGTCCCCCCTCTCCCGTCCTGTGTCCCCCTCTCCCGTCCTGTCCCCCCTCTCCCGTCTTGTGCCCCCCTCTCCCGTCCTGTATCCCTCCTCTCCCGTCCTCTGACCCCCTCTCCCGTCCTGTGTCCGCCTCTCCCATCCTGTGTCCCCCTCTCCCATCCTGTGTCACTCCTCTCCCGTCCTCTGACCCCCTTTCCCGTCCTGTGTCCCCACTCTCCCGTCCTGTGTCCCCAATCTACCGTTCTGTGTCTTCCCTCTCCCGTCCTGTCCACCCTCTCCCGTCCTGTATCCCCCTCTCCCGCCCTGTGTCCTCCTCTCCCGTCCTGTGTCAACCTCTCCCGTCCTGTCACCCCTCTCCCGTCCTGTGTCCCCCCTCTCCCGTCCTGTGTCCCCCTCTCCCGTCCTGTGTCCCCCCTCTCCCGTCCCGTGCCCCCCCTCTCCCGTCCTGTGTCCCCCTCTCCCGTCCTGTGTCCACCCTCTCCCGTCCTGTGTCCATCCTCTCCCGTCCTGTGTCCCCCTCTCCTGTCCTGTGCCCCCCCCTCCCGTCCTGTGTCCTCCTCTCCTGTCCTGTGTCCCCCACTCCCGTCCTGTTTCCTCCTCTCCCGTCCTGTGTCCCCCCTCTCCCGTCCTGTGTCCCCCCTCTCCCGTCCTGTGTCCACCCTCTCCCGTCCCGTGCCCCCCCTCTCCCGTCCTGTGTCCCCCTCTCCCGTCCTGTGTCCACCCTCTCCCGTCCTGTGTCCATCCTCTCCCGTCCTGTGTCCCCCTCTCCTGTCCTGTGCCCCCCCCTCCCGTCCTGTGTCCTCCTCTCCTGTCCTGTGTCCCCCACTCCCGTCCTGTTTCCTCCTCTCCCGTCCTGTGTCCCCCCTCTCCCGTCCTGTGTCCCCCCTCTCCCGTCCTGTGTCCACCCTCTCCCTTCCAGTGTCCCCCTGTCTCGTCCTGTGTCCCCCTCTCCCGTCCTGTGTCCCCCTCTCCTGTCCTGTGTCCCCCGCTCCCGGCCTGTTTCCACCTCTCCCGTCCTGTGTCTCCCCTCTCCCATCCTGTGACCCCCCTCTCCCGTCCTGTGTCCCCCCTCTCCCGTCCTGTGACCCCCCTCTCCCGTCCTGTGTCCCCTCTCTCCCATCCTGTGTCCCCCTCTCCCGTCCTGTGTCCCCCTCTCCCGTCCTGTGTCCCCCCCTCCCGTCCTGTGTCCCCACTCTCCCGTCCTGTGTCCCCCACTCCTGTCCTGTGTCCTCCTCTCCCGTCCTGTGTCACCCTCTCCCGTCCTGTTCCCCCTCTCCCGTCCTGTGTCCCCCTCTCCCGTCCTGTGTCCATCCTCTCCCGTCCTGTGTCCCCCTCTCCCGTCCTGTGTCCATCCTCTCCCGTCCTGTGTCCCCCTCTCCCGTCCTGTGTCCCCCTCTCCTGACCTGTGTCCCCCACTCCCGTCCTGTGTCCTCCTCTCCCGCTCTGTGTCCCCCCTCTCCCGTCCTGTGTTCCCCCTCTCCCGTCCTGTGTCCCCCCTCTCCCGTCCTGTGTCCTCCTCTCCCATCCTGTGTCCCCCTCTCCCGTCCTGTGTCCCCCTCTACTGTCCTGTGTCCCCCCTCTCCCGTCCTGTGTTCCCCTCTCCCGTCCTGTGTCCCCCCTCTCCCGTCCTGTGTTCCCCTCTCCCGTCCTGTGTTCCCCTCTCCCGTCCTGTGTCCCCCCTCTCCCGTCCTGTTTCCTCCTGTCCCGTCCTGTGTCCCCCCTCTCCCGTCCTGTGTCCCCCCTCTCCCGTCCTGTGTTCCCCTCTCCCGTCCTGTGTCCCCCCTCTCCCGTCCTGTGTCACCCTCTCCCGTCCTGTGTCCCCTTCTCCTGTCCTGTGACCCCCACTCCCGTCCTGTGTCCTCCTCTCCCGTCCTTTGTCCCCCCTCTCCCGTCCTGTGTCCCCACTCTCCCATTCTGTGTCCCTCCTCTCCCGTCCTGTGTCACCCTCTCCCGTCCTGTCCCCCCTCTCCCGTCCTGTGTCCCCCTCTCCCATCCTGTGTCCCCCCTCTCCCGCCCTGTGTCCATCCTCTCCCGTCCTGTGTCCCCCTCTCCCGTCCTGTGTCCATCCTCTCCCGTCCTGTGTCCCCCTCTCCCGTCCTGTGTCCCCATCCCCCGTCCTGTGTCCCCCTCTCCTGTCCTTTGTCCCCCACTCCCTTCCTGTGTCCTCCTCTCCCGTCCTGTGTGCCCCCTCTCCCGTCCTATGTCCCGCCTCTCCCGTCCTGTGTCCCCCTCTCCCGTCCTGGTTCCCTCTTCTCCCAACATGTGTCCCCTCCTCTCCCATCCTGTGTACCCCTCTCCCGTCCTGTGTCCCCCTCTCCCGTCCTGTGTCCTCCTCTCCCGTCCTGTGTCCCCCTCTCCCGTCCTGTGTCCCCCTCTCCCGCCCTGTGTCCCCCTCTCGCGTCCTGTGTCCCCCTCTCCCGTCCTGTGTCCCCCTCTCCCGTCCTGTGTCCCCCTCTCCTGTCGTGTGTCCCCATCTCCCGTCCTGTGTCCCCCTCTCCCGTCCTGTGTCCCCCCTCTCCCGTCCTGTGTCCCTCTTCTCCCATCCTGTGTCCCCCCCTCTCCTGTCCTGTGTCCCCCTCTCGCGTCCTGTGTCCCCCTCTCCCGTCCTGTGTCCCCCCCTCCCGTCGTGTGTCCCCATCTCCCGTCCTGTGTCCCCCTCTCCCGTCCTGTGTCCCTGTCTCCTGTCCTCTGTCCCTCTTCTCCCATCCTGTGTCCCCCCCTCTCCCGTCCTGTGTCCCCCTCTCCCGTCCTGTGTCCCACTCTACAGTCTTGTGTCCCCCTCTCCCGTCCTGTGTCCGTCCTCTCCCGTCCTGTGTCCCCCTCTCGCGTCCTGTGTCCCCCCTCTCCCGTCCTGTGACCCCCTCTCCCGTCCTGTGTCCCCCTGTCCCCTCCTGTCCCCCCTCTCCCATCCTGTGTCCCCCTCTCCCGTCCTGTGACCCCCTCTGCCGTCCTGTGTCCCCCTCTCCCGTTCTGTGTCCCCCTCTCCCGTCCTGTGCCCTCCTCTCCCGTCCTGTGTCACCCTCTCCCGTCCTGGTCCCCCTCTCCCGTCCTGTGTCCCCCTCTCCCGTCCTTTGTCCCCCTCTCCCGTCCTGTGTCACCCTCTCCCGTCCTGTCCCCCCTCTCCCGTCCTGTGTCCCCCCTCTCCCGTCCTGTGTCCCCCCTCTCCCGTCTTGTGTCCCCCTCTCCCGTCCTGTGTCCCCCTCTCTCGTCCTGTGTCCCTCCTCTCCCGTCCTGTGTCCACCCTCTCCCGTCTTGTCCACCCTCTCCCGTCCTGTATCCCCCTCTCCCGCCCTGTGTCCCCCCTCTCCCGTCCTGTGTCCCCCTCTCCCGTCCTGTGTCCCTCCCTCCCGTCCTGTGACCCCCTCACCCTTCCTGTGTCCCCTCTCTCCCATCCTGTGTCCCCCTCTCCCGTCCTATGTCACGCCTCTCCCGTCCTGTGTCCCCCTCTCCCGTGCTGTGTCCTCCTCTCCCGTCCTGTGTCACCCTCTCCCGTCCTGTTCCCCCTCTCCCGTCCTTTGTCCCCCTGTCCCGTCCTGTGTCCCCCCTCTCCCGTCCTGTGTCCATCATCTCCCGCCCTGTGTCCCGCTCTCCCGTCCTGTGTCCATCCTCTCCCGTCCTGTGCCCCCCTCTCCCGTCCTGTGTCCCCCTCTCCCGTCCTGTGTCCCCCCTCTCCCGTCCTGTGTCCCCCTCTCCCGTCCTGTGTCCCCCTCTCCCGTCCTGTGTCCCCCTCTCCTGTCCTGTGCCCTCCTCTCCCGTCCTGTGTCCCCCCTCTCCCGCCCTGTGTCGCCCCTCTCTCGTCCTGTGTCCCCCCTCTCCCGTCCTATGTCGCCCTCTCCCGTCCTGTGTCCCCCCCCTCCCGTCCTGTGTCCCTCCTCTCCTGTCCTGTGTCCCCCTCTCCCGTCCTGTGTCCCCCTCTCCCGTCCTGTGTCCCCCTCTCCCGTCCTGTGTCCCCCTCTCCCGTCCTGTGTTCCCCTCTCCCGTCCTGTGTCCTTCTCTCCCGTCCTGTGTCCCCCTCTCCTGTCCTGTGTCCCCCTCTCCCGTCCTGTGTTCCCCTCTCCCGTCCTGTGTCCCTCTCTCCCGTCCTGTGTCCCCCTCTCCCGTCCTGTGTCCCCCTCTCCCGTCCTGTGTCCCCCCTCTCCCGTCCTGTGTCCCTCCTCTCCCGTCCTCTGACCCCCTCTCACGTCCTGTGTCCCCCCTCTCCCGTCCTGTCCCCCCCTCTCCCGCCCTGTGTCCCCCCTCTCCCGTCCTGTGTCCCACCCTCCCGTCTTGTGTCCCCCTCTCCCGTCCTGCCCCCCCTCTCCCGTACTGTGTCCCGCTCTCCCGTCCTATCCCCCCTCTCCCGTCCTGAGTCCTCCTCTCCCGTCCTGTGTCCCACCCTTCCGTCTTGTGTCCCCCTCTCCCGTCCTGTCCCCCCTCTCCCGTACTGTGTCCCCCTCTCCCGTCCTGTCCCCCCTCTCCCGTCCTGTGTCCTCCTCTCCCATCCTGTCTCCCCCCTCTCCCGTCCTGTCCCTCCTCTCCTGTCCTGTGTCCCCCGCTCCCGTCCTATCCCCCCTCTCCCGTACTGTGTCCCCCTCTCCCGTCCTGTCCCCCCTCTCCCGTCCTGTGTCCTCCTCTCCCATCCTGTGTCCCCCCTCTCGCGTCCTGTCCCTCCTCTCCCGTCCTGTGTCTCTCCTCACCCGTCCTGTTTCCCCCTCTCCTGTCCTGTGTCCCCCACTCCCGTCCTGTTTCCTCCTCTACCGCTCTGTGTCCCCCCTCTCCCGTCCTGTGTTCCCCCTCTCCCGTCCTGTGTCCCCCCTCTCCCGTCTGTGTCCTCCTCTCCCGTCCTGTGTCCCCCTCTCCCGTCCTGTGTCCCCCTCTACTGTCCTGTGTCCCCCACTCCCGTCCTGTTTCCTCCTGTCCCGTCCTGTGTCGCCCCTCTCCCGTCCTGTGTCCCCCTCTCCCGTCCTGTGTTCCCCTCTCCCGTCCTGTGTCCCCCCTCTCCCGTCCTGTGTCACCCTCTCCCGTCCTGTGTCCCCTTCTCCTGTCCTGTGACCCCCACTCCCGTCCTGTGTCCTCCTCTCTCGTCCTTTGTCCCCCCTCTCCCGTCCTGTGTCCCCACTCTCCCATTCTGTGTCCCTCCTCTCCCGTCTGTGTCACCCTCTCCCGTCCTGTCCACCCTCTCCCGTCCTGTGTCCCCCTCTCCCATCCTGTGTCCCCCCTCTCCCACCCTGTGTCCATCCTCTCCCGTCCTGTGTCCCCCTCTCCCGTCCTGTGTCCATCCTCTCCCGTCCTGTGTCCCCCTCTCCCGTCCTGTGTCCCCATCCCCCGTCCTGTGTCCCCCTCTCCTGTCCTTTGTCCCCCACTCCCTTCCTGTGTCCTCCTCTCCCGTCCTGTGTGCCCCCTCTCCCGTCCTATGTCCCGCCTCTCCCGTCCTGTGTCCCCCTCTCCCGTCCTGTTTCCCTCTTCTCCCATCATGTGTCCCCTCCTCTCCCATCCTGTGTACCCCTCTCCCGTCCTGTGTCCCCCTCTCCCGTCCTGTGTCCTCCTCTCCCGTCCTGTGTCCCCCTCTCCCATCCTGCGTCCCCCTCTCCCGTCCTGTGTCCCCCTCTCGCGTCCTGTGTCCCCCTCTCCCGTCCTGTGTCCCCCTCTCCCGTCCTGTGTCCCCCTCTCCTGTCGTGTGTCCCCATCTCCCGTCCTGTGTCCCCCTCTCCCGTCCTGTCTCCCCCCTCTCCCGTCCTGTGTCCCTCTTCTCCCATCCTGTGTCCCCCCTTCTCCTGTCCTGTGTCCCCCTCTCGCGTCCTGTGTCCCCCTCTCCCGTCCTGTGACCCCCCCTCCCGTCGTGTGTCCCCATCTCCCGTCCTGTGTCCCCCTCTCCCGTCCTGTGTCCCTGTCTCCTGTCCTCTGTCCCTCTTCTCCCATCCTGTGTCCGCCCCTCTCCCGTCCTGTGTCCCCCTCTCCCGTCCTGTGTCCCCCTCTCCCGTCCTGTGTCCCACTCTACAGTCTTGTGTCCCCCTCTCCCGTCCTGTGTCCCTCCTCTCCCGTCCTGTGTCCCCCTCTCGCGTCCTGTGTCCCCCCTCTCCCGTCCTGTGACCCCCTCTCCCGTCCTGTGTCCCCCTGTCCCCTCCTGTCCCCCCTCTCCCATCCTGTGTCCCCCTCTCCCGTCCTGTGACCCCCTCTGCCGTCCTGTGTCCCCCTCTCCCGTTCTGTGTCCCCCTCTCCCGTCCTGTGCCCTCCTCTCCCGTCCTGTGTCACCCTCTCCCGTCCTGGTCCCCCTCTCCCGTCCTGTGTCCCCCTCTCCCGTCCTTTGTCCCCCTCTCCCGTCCTGTTTCCTCCTCTCCCGTCCTGTGTCCCCCTCTCCCATCCTGCGTCCCCCTCTCCCGTCCTGTGTCCCCCTCTCGCGTCCTGTGTCCCCCTCTCCCGTCCTGTGTCCCCCTCTCCCGTCCTGTGTCCCCCTCTCCTGTCGTGTGTCCCCATCTCCCGTCCTGTGTCCCCCTCTCCCGTCCTGTCTCCCCCCTCTCCCGTCCTGTGTCCCTCTTCTCCCATCCTGTGCCCCCCCTTCTCCTGTCCTGTGTCCCCCTCTCGCGTCCTGTGTCCCCCTCTCCCGTCCTGTGACCCCCCCTCCCGTCGTGTGTCCCCATCTCCCGTCCTGTGTCCCCCTCTCCCGTCCTGTGTCCCTGTCTCCTGTCCTCTGTCCCTCTTCTCCCATCCTGTGTCCGCCCCTCTCCCGTCCTGTGTCCCCCCTCTCCCGTCCTGTGTCCCCCTCTCCCGTCCTGTGTCCCCCTCTCCGTCTGTGTCCCACTCTACAGTCTTGTGTCCCCTCTCCGTCCTGTGTCCCTCCTCTCCCGTCCTGTGTCCCCCTCTCGCGTCCTGTGTCCCCCCTCTCCCGTCCTGTGACCCCCTCTCCCGTCCTGTGTCCCCCTGTCCCCTCCTGTCCCCCCTCTCCCATCCTGTGTCCCCCTCTCCCGTCCTGTGACCCCCTCTGCCGTCCTGTGTCCCCCTCTCCCGTTCTGTGTCCCCCTCTCCCGTCCTGTGCCCTCCTCTCCCGTCCTGTGTCACCCTCTCCCGTCCTGGTCCCCCTCTCCCGTCCTGTGTCCCCCCTCTCCCGTCCTTTGTCCCCCTCTCCCGTCCTGTGTCACCCTCTCCCGTCCTGTCCCCCCTCTACCGTCCTGTGTCCCCCCTCTCCCGTCCTGTGTACCCCCTCTCCCGTCTTGTGTCCCCCTCTCCCATCCTGTGTCCCCCTCTCTCGTCCTGTGTCCCTCCTCTCCCGTCCTGTGTCCACCCTCTCCCGTCTTGTCCACCCTCTCCCGTCCTGTATCCCCCTCTCCCGCCCTGTGTCCTCCTCTCCCGTCCTGTGTCACCCTCTCCCGTCCTGTGTCCCCCCTCTCCCGTCCTGTGTCCCCCTCTCCCGTCCTGTGTCCCTCCCTCCCGTCCTGTGACACCCTCTCCCTTCCTGTGTCCCCTCTCTTCCCATCCTGTGTCCCCCTCTCCCGTCCTATGTCACGCCTCTCCCGTCCTGTGTCCCCCTCTACCCGTGCTGTGTCCTCCTCTCCCGTCCTGTGTCACCCTCTCCCGTCCTGATCCCCCTCTCCCGTCCTTTGTACCCCTGTCCCGTCCTGTGTCCCCCCCTCTCCCGTCCTGTGTCCATCATCTCCCGCCCTGTGTCCCCCTCTCCCGTCCTGTGTCCATCCTCTCCCGTCCTGTGCCCCCCTCTCCCGTCCTGTGGATCCCCCTCTCCCGTCCTGTGTCCCCCCTCTCCCGTCCTGTGTCCCCCTCTCCCGTCCTGTGTCCCCCTCTCCCGTCCTGTGTCCCCCTCTCCCGTCGTGTCCTCCTCTCCCGTCCTGTGTCCCCCCTCTCCCGCCCTGTGTCGCCCCTCTCTCGTCCTGTGTCCCCCCTCTCCCGTCCTATGTTGCCCTCTCCCGTCCTGTGTCCCCCCCCTCCCGTCCTGTGTCCCTCCTCTCCTGTCCTGTGTCCCCCTCTCCCGTCCTGTGTCCCCCTCTCCCGTCCTGTGTCCCCCTCTCCCGTCCTGTGTCCCCCTCTCCCGTCCTGTGTTCCCCTCTCCCGTCCTGTGTCCTTCTCTCCCGTCCTGTGTCCCCCTCTCCTGTCCTGTGTCCCCCTCTCCCGTCCTGTGTTCCCCTCTCCCGTCCTGTGTCCCTCTCTCCCGTCCTGTGTCCCCCTCTCCCGTCCTGTGTCCCCCTCTCCCGTCCTGTGTCCCCCCTCTCCCGTCCTGTGTCCCTCCTCTCCCGTCCTCTGACCCCCTCTCACGTCCTGTGTCCCCCCACTCCCGTCCTGTCCCCCCCCTCTCCCGCCCTGTGTCCCCCCTCTCCCGTCCTGTGTCCCACCCTCCCGTCTTGTGTCCCCCTCTCCCGTCCTGCCCCCCCTCTCCCGTACTGTGTCCCCCTCTCCCGTCCTGTCTCCCCTCTCCCGTCCTGTCCCCCCTCTCCCGTCCTGTCCCCCCTCTCCCGTCCTGTGTCCTCCTCTCCCATCCTGTCTCCCCCCTCTCCCGTCCTGTCCCTCCTCTCCTGTCCTGTGTCCCCCGCTCCCGTCCTATCCCCCCTCTCCCGTACTGTGTCCCCCTCTCCCGTCCTGCCCCCCTCTCCCGTCCTGTGTCCTCCTCTCCCATCCTGTGTCCCCCCTCTCGCATCCTGTCCCTCCTCTCCCGTCCTGTGTCTCTCCTCTCCCGTCCTGTTTCCCTCTTCTCCCATCATGTGTCCCCTCCTCTCCCATCCTGTGTACCCCTCTCCCGTCCTGCGTCCCCCTCTCCCGTCCTGTGTCTCCCTCTCGCGTCCTGTGTCCCCCTCTCCCGTCCTGTGTCCCCCTCTCCTGTCCTGTGTCCCCCTCTCCCGTCGTGTGTCCCCATCTCCCGTCCTGTGTCCCCCTCTCCCATCCTGTGTCCCCCCTCTCCCCCTCCTGTGTCCCTCTTCTCCCATCCTGTGTCCGCCCTTCTCCCGTCCTGTGTCCCCCTCTCGCGTCCTGTGTCCCCCTCTCCCGTCCTGTGTCCTCCTCTCCCGTCGTGTGTCCCCATCTCGCGTCCTGTGTCCCCCTCTCCCGTCCTGTGTCCCTGTCTCCTGTCCTGTGTCCCTCTTCTCCCATCCTGTGTCCCCCCCTCTCCCGTCCTGTGTCCCCCTCTCCCGTCCTGTGTCCCCCTCTCCCGTCCTGTGTCCCCCTCTCCCGTCCTGTGTCCCACTCTCCAGTCTTGTGTCCCCCTCTCCCGTACTGTGTCCCCCTCTCCCGTCCTGTGTCCCCCTCTCCCGTCCTGTGTCCCTCCTCTCCCGTCCTGTGTCCCCCTCTCGCGTCCTGTGTCCCCCCTCTCCCGTCCTGTGCCTCCTCTCCCGTCCTGTGTCCCCCTCTCCCGTCCTGTGTCCCCCTCTCCCGTCCTGTCCCCCCTCTCCCGTCCTGTGCCCCTCCTCTCCCGTCCTGTGTCCCCCTCTCCCATCCTGTGTCCCCCTCTCCCGTCCTGTGTCCCCCTCTCCCATCCTGTGTCCCCCACTCTCCGGTCCTGTACCCCTCCTCTCCCGTCCTGTGGCCCCCCTCCCATCCTGTGTCCCCCTCTCCCGTCCTGTGTCCCCCTCTCGCGTCCTGTGTCCCCCTCTCCCGTCCTGTGTCCCCCTCTCCCGTCCTGTGATCCCTCTCCCGTCGTGTGTCCCGATCTCCCGTCCTGTGTCCCCCTCTCCCATCCTGTGTCCCTGTCTCCTGTCCTGTGTCCCTCTTCTCCCATTCTGTGTCCCACTCTCCCGACCTGTGTCCCCCTCTCCCGTCCTGTGTCCCCCTCTCCAGTCTTGTGTCCCCCTCTCCCGTCCTGTGGCCCCCTCTCTCATCCTGTGTCCCTCCTCTCCCGTCCGGTGTCCCCACTCTCCCGTCCTGTGTCCCCCCTCTCCCGTCCTGTGTCCCCCTCTCCCGTCCTGTGACCCCCTCTCCAGTCCTGTGTCCCCCTCTCCCGTCCTGTGTCCCCCCCTCCCGTCCTGTGCCTCCTCTCCCGTCCTGTGCCCCCCTCTCCCGTCCTGTGTCCCTCCTCTCCTGTCCTCTGACCCCCTCTCCCGTCCTGTGTCCCCCTCTCCCGTCCTGTCTCCCCCTCTCCCGTCCAGTTTCCCTCCTCTCCCGTCCTGTGTCACCCTCTGCCGTCGTGTTCCCCCTCTCCCGTCCTGTGTCCCCCTCTCCCGTCCTGTGTCCATCCTCTCTCGTCCTGTGTCCCCCTCTCCCGTCCTGTGTCCATCCTCTCCCGTCCTGTGCCCCCCTCTCCCGTCCTGTGTCCCCCTCTCCCGTCCTGTGTCCCCCTCTCCCGTCCTGTGTCCCCCTCTCCCATCCTGTGTCCCCCCTCTCCCGTCCTGTGTCCCCCTCTCCCGTCATGTGTTCGCCTCTCCCGTCCTGTGTCCCCCTCTCCCGTCCTGTGTCCCCCTCTACCGTCCTGTCCCCCCTCTTCCGTCCTGTATCCCCCCTCTCCCGTCCTGTGTCCCCCCTCTCCCGTCCTGTGTCCCCCCTCTACCGTCCTGTCCCCCCTCTCCCGTCCTGTATCCCCCCTCTCCCGTCCTGTGTCCCCCTCTCCCGTCCTGTGTCCCTCCTCTCCCGTCCTCTGACCCCCTCTCCCGTCCTGTGTCCTCCCTCTACCGCCCTGTCCCCCCTCTCCCGTCCTGTATCCCCCCTCTCCCGTCCTGTGTCCCCCCTCCCGTCTTGTGTCTCCCTCTCCCGTCCTGTCCCCCCTCTCCCGTACTGTGTTCCCCTCTCCCGTCCTGTCCCCCCTCTCCCGTCCTGTGTCCTCCTCTCCCGTCCTGTGTCCCCCCACTCCCGTCATGTGTCCCCCCTCTCCCGTCCTGTGTCCCCCTCTCCCGTCCTGTCCCCCCTCTCCCATCCTGTGTCTTCCCTCTCCCGTCCTGTGTCCCTCCTCTCCCGTCCTGTGTCCCCCCTCTCCCGTCCTGTGTCCCTCCTCTCCCGTCATGTGTCCCCCTCTCCCATCCTGTGTCCCCCACTCTCCGGTCCTGTGCCCCTCCTCTCCCATCCGGTGTCCCCCTCTCCCATCCTGTGTCCCCCTCTCCCGTCCTGTGTCCCCCTCTCCCATCCTGTGTCCCCCTCTCCCGTCCTGTGTCCCCCTCTCCCGTCCTGTGTCCCCCTCTCCCGTCGTGTGTCCCCATCTCCCGTCCTGTGTCCCCCTCTCCCATCCTGTGTCCCCCTCTCCCGTCCTGTGTCCCCCTCTCCCGTCCTGTGTCCCCCTCTCCCGACCTGTGTCCCCCTCTCCCGACCTGTGTCCCCCTCTCCCGTCCTGTGTCCCCCTCTCCAGTCTTGTGTCCCCCTCTCCCGTCCTGTGGCCCACTCTCTCATCCTGTGTCCCTCCTCTCCCGTCCTGTGTCCCCACTCTCCCGTCCTGTGTCCCCCCTCTCCCGTCCTGTGTCCCCCTCTCCCGTCCTGTGACCCCCTCTCCAGTCCTGTGGCCCCCTCTCCCGTCCTGTGTCCCCCCCTCCCGTCCTGTGCCTCCTCTCCCGTCCGGTGCCCCCCTCTCCCGTCCTGTGTCCCTCCTCTCCCATCCTCTGACCCCCTCTCCCGTACTGTGCCCCCTCTCCCATCCTGTGTCCCCACTCTCCCGTCCTGTGGCCCCACTCTCCCGTTCTGTGTCCCTCCTCTCCCGTCCTGTGTCCCCCTCTCCCGTCCTGTCACCCCTCTCCCGTTCTGTGTCCCCCCCTCTCCCGTCCTGTGACCCCCTCTCCCGTCCTGTGTCCCCCCTCTCCCGTCCTGTGTCCCCCCTCTCCCGTCCTGTGTCCCCCTCTCCCGTCCTGTGTCCCCCTCTCCTGTCCAGTTTCCCTCCTCTCCCGTCCTGTGTCCTCCTCTCCCGTCCTGTGTCCCCCCTCTCCCGTCCTGTGTCCCCCCTCTCCCGTCCTGTGTCCCCCTCTCCCGTCCTGTGTCCCCCCTCTCCCATCCTGTGTCCTCCTCTCCCGTCCTGTGTCCCCCTCTCCCGTCCTGTGTCCCCTCTCTCCCGTCCTGTGTCCCCCTCTCCCGTCCTGTGTCCCTCCTCTGCCGTCCTGTGCCCCCCTCTCCCGTCCTGTGTCCCTCCTCTCCCGTCCTCTGACCCCCTCTCCCGTACTGTGCCCCCTCTCCCATCCTGTGTCCCCACTCTCCCGTCCTGTGTCCCCACTCTCCCGTTCTGTGTCCCTCCTCTCCCGTCCTGCGTCCCCCCTCTCTCTCCTGTCCACCCTCTCCCGTCCTGTATCCCCCTCTCCCGCCCTGTGTCCTCCTCTCCTGTCCTGTGTCAACCTCTCCCGTCCTGTCACCCCTCTCCCGTTCTGTGTCCCCCCTCTCCCGTCCTGTGTCCCCCTCTCCCGTCCTGTGTCCCCCCTCTCCCGTCCTGTGTCCCCCCTCTCCCGTCCTGTGTCCCCCTCTCCCGTCCTGTGTCCCCTCTCTCCCATCCTGTGTCCCCCTCACCCGTCCTGTGTCCCTCCTCTCCCGTCCTGTGTCCTCCTCTCCCGTCCTGTGTCCCCCCTCTCCCGTCCTGTGTCCCCCTCTCCCGTCCTGTGTCCCCCTCTCCCGTCCTGTGTCCCCCTCTCCCGTCCTGTGTCCTCCCTCTCCGGTCCTGTCCCCCCTCTCCCGTCCTGTGTCCTCCTCTCCCATCCTGTGTCCTCCTCTCCCATCCTGTGTCCCCCCTCTCCTGTCCTGTCCCTCCTCTCCCGTCCTGTGTCCCCCCTCTCCCGTCCTGTGTCCCCCTCTCCCGTCGTGTGTCCCCCTCTCCCGTCCTGTGTCCCTCCTCTCCCGTCCTGTGTCCCCCTCTCGCGTCCTGTGTCCCCCCTCACCCGTCCTGTGCCTCCTATCCCGTCCTGTGTCCCCCTCTCCCGTCCTGTGTCCCCCTCTCCCGTCCTGTGACCCCCTCTCCCGTCCTGTGTCCCCCTCTCCCCTCCTGTCCCCCCTCTCCCGTCCTGTGTCCCCCTCTCCCGTCCTGTCCCCCCTCTCCCGTCTTGTGCCCCCCTCTCCCGTCCTGTATCCCTCCTCTCCCGTCCTCTGACCCCCTCTCCCGTTCTCTGTCCACCTCTCCCATTCTGTGTCACTCCTCTCCCGTCCTCTGACCCCCTTTCCCGTACTGTGCCCCCTCTCCCATCCTGTGTCCCCACTCTCCCGTCCTGCGTCCCCAATCTCCCGTTCTGTGTCTCCCCTCTCCCGTCCTGTCCACCCTCTCCCGTCCTGTATCCCCCTCTCCCGCCATGTGTCCTCCTCTCCCGTCCTGTGTCAACCTCTCCCGTCCTGTCACCCCTCTCCCGTCCTGTGTCCCCCATCTCCTGTCCTGTGTCCCCTGCTCAACGTCCTGTTTCCGCCTCTCCCGTCCTGTGTCCCCCCTCTCCCATCCTGTGACCCCCCTCTCCCGTCCTGTGTCCTCCCTCTCCCGTCCTGTGTCCCCTCTCTCCCATCCTGTGTCCCCCTCTCCCGTCCTGTGTCCCCCACTCCTGTCCTGTGTCCTCCTCTCGCGTCCTGTGTCACCCTCTCCCGTCCTGTTCCCCCTCTCCCGTCCTGTGTCCCCCTCTCCCGTCCTGTGTCCCTCGTCTCCCGTCCTGTGTACTCCCTCTCCCGTCCTGTGCCCATCCTCTCCCGTCCTGTGTCCCCCCTCTCCCGTCCTGTGTCCCCCTCTCCCGTCCTGTGTCCACCTCTCACATCCTGTGTCCACCCTCTCCCGTCCTGTGTCCATCCTCTCCCGTCCTGTGTCCCCCTCTCCCGTCCTGTGTCCCCCTCTCCCGTCCTGTGTCCCCCTCTCCTGTCCTGTGTCCCCCACTCCCGTCCTGTTTCCTCCTCTCCCGCTCTGTGTCCCCCCTCTCCCGTCCTGTGTTCCCCCTCTCCCGTCCTGTGTCCCCCCTCTCCCGTCCTGTGTCCTCCTCTCCCGTCCTGTGTCCCCCTCTCCCGTCCTGTGTCCCCCTCTCCTGTCCTGTGTCCCCCACTCACGTCCTGTTTCCTCCTGTCCCGTCCTGTGTCCCACCTCTCCCGTCCTGTGTCCCCCCTCTCCCGTCCTGTGTTCCCCTCTCCCGTCCTGTGTCCCCCCTCTCCCGTCCTGCGTCCCCCTCTCCCGTCCTGTGTCCCCTTCTCCTGTCCTGTGACTCCCACTCCCGTCCTGTGTCCTCCTCTCCCGTCCTTTGTCTCCCCTCTCCCGTCCTGTGTCCCCACTCTCCCATTCTGTGTCCCTCCTCTGCCGTCCTGTGTCACCCTCTCCCGTCCTGTCATCCCTCTCCCGTCCTGTGTCCCCCTCTCCCATCCTGTGTCCCCCCTCTCGCGCCCTGTGTCCATCCTCTCCCGTCCTGTGTGCCCCTCTCCCGTCCTGTGTCCATCCTCTCCCGTCCTGTGTCCCCCTCTCCCGTCCTGTGTCCCCATCTCCCGTCCTGTGTCCCCCTCTCCTGTCCTTTGTCCCCCACTCCCGTCCTGTGTCCTCCTCTCCCGTCCTGTGTGCCCCCTCTCCCGTCCTATGTCCCGCCGCTCCCGTCCTGTGTCCCCCTCTCCCGTCCTGTGTCCCCCCTCTCCCGTCCTGTGTCCTCCCTCTCCCGTCCTGTGTCACCCTCTCCCGTCCTGTGTCCCCCTCTCCCGTCCTGTGTCCCCCTCTCCCATCCTGTGTCCCCCTCTCCTGTCCTGTGTCCCCCCTCTCCCGTCCTGTGTCCCCCCTCTCCCGTCCTGAGTCCCCCCACTCCCGTCATGTGTCCTCCTCTCCCGTCCTGTGTCACCCCCCCCACTCCCGTCCTGTTTCCTCCTCTCCCGTCCTGTGTCCCCACTCTCCCATTCTGTGTCCCTCCTCTCCCGTCCTGTGCCCCCTTCTCCCGTCCTGTCCCCCCTCTCCCGTCCTGTGTCCCCCCTCTCCCATCCTGTGTCCTTCCTCGCCTGTCCTGTGTCCCCCTCTCCCGTATGTGACCCCCCTCTCCCGTCCTGTGTCCCCCTCTCCCGTCCTGTGACCTCTCTCCCGTCCTGTGTCCCCCTCTCCCGTCCTGTGTCCATCCTCGCCTGTCCTGTGTCCCCCTCTCCCGTATGTGTCCCCCCTCTCCCGTCCTGTGTCCCCCCTCTCCCGTCCTGTGACCTCTCTCCCGTCCTGTGTCCCCCCTCTCCCGTCCTCTGACCCCCTCTCCCGTACTGTGCCCCCTCTCCCATCCTGTGTCCCCACTCTCCCGTCCTGTGTCCCCACTCTCCCGTTCTGTGGCCCTCCTCTCCCGTCCTGTGTCCCCCCTCGCTCTCCGGTCCACCCTCTCCCGTCCTGTATCCCCCTCTCCCGCCCTGTGTCCTCCTCTCCTGTCCTGTGTCAACCTCTCCCGTCCTGTCACCCCTCTCCCGTCCTGTGTCCCCCTCTCCCGTCCTGTGTCCCCCCTCTCCCGTCCTGTGTCCCCCCTCTCCCGTCCTGTGTCCCCCTCTCCCGTCCTGTCTCCCTCCTCTCCCATCCTGTTTCCCTCTTCTCCCAACAGGTGTCCCCTCCTCTCCCGTCCTGTGTACCCCTCTCTTGTCCTGTGTCCCCCTCTCCCGTCCTGTGTCCCCCTCTCCCGTCCTGTGTCCACCCTCTCCGGTCCTGTGTCCCTCCTCTCCCGTCCTGTGTCCCTCTTCTCCCATCCTGTGTCCCCCCTTCTCCCGTCCTGTGTCCCCCTCTCGCGTCCTGTGTCCCCCTCTCCCGTCCTGTGACCCCTCTCCCGTCCTGTGTCCCCCTCTCCCGTCCTGTGTCCCCCCTCTCCCGTCCTGTGTCGCCCCTCTCTCGTCCTGTGTCCCCCCTCTCCCGTCTTGTGTCGCCCTCTCCCGTCCTGCGTCCCCCCCTCCCGTCCTGTGTCCCTCTTCTCCTGTCCTGTGTCCTCCTCTCCCGCCCTGTGTCACCCTCTCCCGTCCTGTGTCCCCCCCTCCCATCTTGTGTCCCCCCTCTCCCGTCCTGTGTCCTCCTCTCCCGTCCTGTGTCACTCTCTGCCGTCCTGTTCCCCCTCTCCCGTCCTGTGTCCCCCTCTCCCGTCCTGTGTCCATCCTCTCCCGTCCTGTGTCCCATACTCCCGTCCTTTGTCCATCCTCTCCCGTCCTGCGCCCCCCTCTCCCGTCCTGTGTCCCCCTCTCCTGTCCTGTGTCCCCCCCTCCCGTCCTGTGTCCCCCTCTCCCGTGCTGTGTCCCCCTCTCCCGTCCTGTCCCCCCTCTCCCGTCCTGTGTCCTCCTCTCCCATCCTGTGTCCTCCTCTCCCATCCTGTGTCCCCCCTCTCCTGTCCTGTCCCTCCTCTCCCGTCCTGTGTCCCCCCTCTCCCGTCCTGTGTCCCCCTCTCCCGTCGTGTGTCCCCCTCTCCCATCCTGTGTCCCTCCTCTCCCGTCCTGTGTCCCCCTCTCGCGTCCTGTGTCCCCCCTCACCCGTCCTGTGCCTCCTCTCCCGTCCTGTGTCCCCCTCTCCCGTCCTGTGTCCCCCTCTCCCGTCCTGTGACCCCCTCTCCCGTCCTGTGTCCCCCTCTCCCCTCCTGTCCCCCCTCTCCCGTCCTGTGTCCCCCTCTCCCGTCCTGTCCCCCCTCTCCCGTCTTGTGCCCCCCTCTCCCGTCCTGTATCCCTCCTCTCCCGTCCTCTGACCCCCTCTCCCGTCCTGTGTCCACCTCTCCCATTCTGTGTCACTCCTCTCCCGTCCTCTGACCCCCTTTCCCGTACTGTGCCCCCTCTCCCATCCTGTGTCCCCACTCTCCCGTCCTGCGTCCCCAATCTCCCGTTCTGTGTCTCCCCTCTCCCGTCCTGTCCACCCTCTCCCGTCCTGTATCCCCCTCTCCCGCCATGTGTCCTCCTCTCCCGTCCTGTGTCAACCTCTCCCGTCCTGTCACCCCTCTCCCGTCCTGTGTCCCCCATCTCCTGTCCTGTGTCCCCTGCTCAACGTCCTGTTTCCGCCTCTCCCGTCCTGTGTCCCCCCTCTCCCATCCTGTGACCCCCCTCTCCCGTCCTGTGTCCCCCCTCTCCCGTCCTGTGTCCCCTCTCTCCCATCCTGTGTCCCCCTCTCCCGTCCTGTGTCCCCCACTCCTGTCCTGTGTCCTCCTCTCGCGTCCTGTGTCACCCTCTCCCGTCCTGTTCCCCCTCTCCCGTCCTGTGTCCCCCTCTCCCGTCCTGTGTCCCTCGTCTCCCGTCCTGTGTACTCCCTCTCCCGTCCTGTGCCCATCCTCTCCCGTCCTGTGTCCCCCCTCTCCCGTCCTGTGTCCCCCTCTCCCGTCCTGTGTCCACCTCTCACGTCCTGTGTCCACCCTCTCCCGTCCTGTGTCCATCCTCTCCCGTCCTGTGTCCCCCTCTCCCGTCCTGTGTCCCCCTCTCCCGTCCTGTGTCCCCCTCTCCTGTCCTGTGTCCCCCACTCCCGTCCTGTTTCCTCCTCTCCCGCTCTGTGTCCCCCCTCTCCCGTCCTGTGTTCCCCCTCTCCCGTCCTGTGTCCCCCCTCTCCCGTCCTGTGTCCTCCTCTCCCGTCCTGTGTCCCCCTCTCCCGTCCTGTGTCCCCCTCTCCTGTCCTGTGTCCCCCACTCCCGTCCTGTTTCCTCCTGTCCCGTCCTGTGTCCCACCTCTCCCGTTCTGTGTCCCCCCTCTCCCGTCCTGTGTTCCCCTCTCCCGTCCTGTGTCCCCCCTCTCCCGTCCTGCGTCCCCCTCTCCCGTCCTGTGTCCCCTTCTCCTGTCCTGTGACTCCCACTCCCGTCCTGTGTCCTCCTCTCCCGTCCTTTGTCTCCCCTCTCCCGTCCTGTGTCCCCACTCTCCCATTCTGTGTCCCTCCTCTGCCGTCCTGTGTCACCCTCTCCCGTCCTGTCATCCCTCTCCCGTCCTGTGTCCCCCTCTCCCATCCTGTGTCCCCCCTCTTGCGCCCTGTGTCCATCCTCTCCTGTCCTGTGTGCCCCTCTCCCGTCCTGTGTCCATCCTCTCCCGTCCTGTGTCCCCCTCTCCCGTCCTGTGTCCCCATCTCCCGTCCTGTGTCCCCCTCTCCTGTCCTTTGTCCCCCACTCCCGTCCTGTGTCCTCCTCTCCCGTCCTGTGTGCCCCCTCTCCCGTCCTATGTCCCGCCGCTCCCGTCCTGTGTCCCCCTCTCCCGTCCTGTGTCCCCCCTCTCCCGTCCTGTGTCCTCCCTCTCCCGTCCTGTGTCACCCTCTCCCGTCCTGTGTCCCCCTCTCCCGTCCTGTGTCCCCCTCTCCCGTCCTGTGTCCCCCTCTCCTGTCCTGTGTCCCCCCTCTCCCGTCCTGTGTCCCCCCTCTCCCGTCATGTGTCCCCCTCTCCCGTCCTGTGTCCCCTCTCTCCCGTCCTGAGTCCCCCCACTCCCGTCATGTGTCCTCCTCTCCCGTCCTGTGTCACCCCCCCCACTCCCGTCCTGTTTCCTCCTCTCCCGTCCTGTGTCCCCACTCTCCCGTTCTGTGTCCCTCCTCTCCCGTCCTGTGCCCCCTTCTCCCGTCCTGTCCCCCCTCTCCCGTCCTGTGTCCCCCCTCTCCCATCCTGTGTCCTTCCTCGCCTGTCCTGTGTCCCCCTCTCCCGTATGTGACCCCCCTCTCCCGTCCTGTGTCCCCCTCTCCCGTCCTGTGACCTCTCTCCCGTCCTGTGTCCCCCTCTCCCGTCCTGTGTCCCTCCTCGCCTGTCCTGTGTCCCCCTCTCCCGTATGTGTCCCCCCTCTCCCGTCCTGTGTCCCCCCTCTCCCGTCCTGTGACCTCTCTCCCGTCCTGTGTCCCCCCTCTCCCGTCCTCTGACCCCCTCTCCCGTACTGTGCCCCCTCTCCCATCCTGTGTCCCCACTCTCCCGTCCTGTGTCCCCACTCTCCCGTTCTGTGGCCCTCCTCTCCCGTCCTGTGTCCCCCCTCGCTCTCCGGTCCACCCTCTCCCGTCCTGTATCCCCCTCTCCCGCCCTGTGTCCTCCTCTCCTGTCCTGTGTCAACCTCTCCCGTCCTGTCACCCCTCTCCCGTCCTGTGTCCCCCTCTCCCGTCCTGTGTCCCCCCTCTCCCGTCCTGTGTCCCCCCTCTCCCGTCCTGTGTCCCCCTCTCCCGTCCTGTCTCCCTCCTCTCCCATCCTGTTTCCCTCTTCTCCCAACAGGTGTCCCCTCCTCTCCCGTCCTGTGTACCCCTCTCTTGTCCTGTGTCCCCCTCTCCCGTCCTGTGTCCCCCTCTCCCGTCCTGTGTCCACCCTCTCCGGTCCTGTGTCCCTCCTCTCCCGTCCTGTGTCCCTCTTCTCCCATCCTGTGTCCCCCCTTCTCCCGTCCTGTGTCCCCCTCTCGCGTCCTGTGTCCCCCTCTCCCGTCCTGTGACCCCTCTCCCGTCCTGTGTCCCCCTCTCCCGTCCTGTGTCCCCCCTCTCCCGTCATGTGTCGCCCCTCTCTCGTCCTGTGTCCCCCCTCTCCCGTCTTGTGTCGCCCTCTCCCGTCCTGCGTCCCCCCCTCCCGTCCTGTGTCCCTCCTCTCCTGTCCTGTGTCCTCCTCTCCCGCCCTGTGTCACCCTCTCCCGTCCTGTGATCCCCCCTCCCATCTTGTGTCCCCCCTCTCCCGTCCTGTGTCCTCCTCTCCCGTCCTGTGTCACCCTCTGCCGTCCTGTTCCCCCTCTCCCGTCCTGTGTCCCCCTCTCCCGTCCTGTGTCCATCCTCTCCCGTCCTGTGTCCCATACTCCCGTCCTTTGTCCATCCACTCCCGTCCTGCGCCCCCCTCTCCCGTCCTGTGTCCCCCTCTCCTGTCCTGTGTCCCCCCCTCCCGTCCTGTGTCCCCCTCTCCCGTGCTGTGTCCCCCTCTCCCGTCCTGTGTCCCCCTCTCCTGTCCTGTGTCCCCCACTCCCGTCCTGTGTCCTCCTCTCCCGTCCTGTGTCCCCCCTCTCCCGTCCTGTGTCCCCCCTCTCTCGTCCTGTGTCCCCCCTCTCCCGTCCTGTGCCCCCCCTCTCCCGTCCTGTGTCCCTCCTCTCCCGTCCTGTGTCCCCCTCTCCCATCCTGTGTCCCCCACTCTCCGGTCCTGTGCCCCTCCTCTCCCGTCCTGTGTCCCCCTCTCCCATCCTGTGTCCCCCTCTCCCGTCCTGTGTCCCCCTCTCCCATCCTGTGTCCACCCTCTCCCGTCCTGTGTCCCTCCTCTCCCGTCCTGTGTCCCTCTTCTCCCATCCTGTGTCCCCCCTTCTCCCGTCCTGTGTCCCCCTCTCGCGTCCTGTGTCCCCCTCTCCCGTCCTGTGTCCCCCTCTCCCGTCCTGTGTCCCCCTCTCCCGTCGTGTGTCCCCATCTCCCGTCCTGTGTCCCCCTCTCCCATCCTGTGTCCATGTCACCTGTCCTGTGTCTCTCTTCTCCCATTCTGTGTCCCCCCATCTCCCGTCCTGTGTCCCCCTCTCCCGTCCTGTGTCCGCCTCTCCCGTCCTGTGTCCCCCTCTCCCGACCTGTGTCCCCCTCTCCCGCCCTGTGTCCCCTCTCCAGTCTTGTGTCCCCCTCTCCCGTCCTGTGGCCCCCTCTCTCGTCCTGTGTCCCTCCTCTCCCGTCCTGTGTCCCCACTCTCCCGTCCTGTGTCCCCCCTCTCCCGTCCTGTGTCCCCCTCTCCCGTCCTGTGACCCCCTCTCCAGTCCTGTGTCCCCCTCTCCCGTCCTGTGCACCCCCCTCCCGTCCTGTGGCTCCTCTCCCGTCCTGTGCCCCCCTCTCCCGTCCTGTGTCCCTCCTCTCCCGTCCTCTGACCCCCTCTCCCGTACTGTGCCCCCTCTCCCATCCTGTGTCCCCACGCTCCCGTCCTGTGTCCCCACTCTCCCGTTCTGTGTCCCTCCTCTCCCGTCCTGTGTCCCCCCTCTCTCTCCTGTCCACCCTCTCCCGTCCTGTATCCCCCTCTCCCGCCCTGTGTCCTCCTCTCCTGTCCTGTGTCAACCTCTCCCGTCCTGTCACCCCTCTCCCGTCCTGTGTCCCCCCTCTCCCGTCCTGTGACCCCCTCTCCCATCCTGTGTCCCCCCTCTCCCGTCCTGTGTCCCCCCTCTCCCGTCCTGTGTCCCCCTCTCCCGTCCTGTGTCCCCCCTCTCCCGTCCTGTGTCCTCCTCTCCCGTCCTGTGTCCCCCTCCCCCGTCCTGTGTCCCCCCTCTCTCGTCCTGTGTCCCCCCTCTCCCGTCCTGTGCCCCCCCTCTCCCGTCCTGTGTCCCTCCTCTCCCGTCCTGTGTCCCCCTCTCCCATCCTGTGTCCCCCTCTCCCGTCCTGTGTCCCCCTCTCCCATCCTGTGTCCACCCTCTCCCGTCCTGTGTCCCTCCTCTCCCGTCCTGTGTCCCTCTTCTCCCATCCTGTGTCCCCCCTTCTCCCGTCCTGTGTCCCCCTCTCGCGTCCTGTGTCCCCCTCTCCCGTCCTGTGTCCCCCTCTCCCGTCCTGTGTCCCCCTCTCCCGTCGTGTGTCCCCATCTCCCGTCCTGTGTCCCCCTCTCCCATCCTGTGTCCATGTCTCCTGTCCTGTGTCTCTCTTCTCCCATTCTGTGTCCCCCCATCTCCCGTCCTGTGTCCCCCTCTCCCGTCCTGTGTCCGCCTCTCCCGTCCTGTGTCCCCCTCTCCCGACCTGTGTCCCCCTCTCCCGCCCTGTGTCCCCTCTCCAGTCTTGTGTCCCCCTCTCCCGTCCTGTGGCCCCCTCTCTCGTCCTGTGTCCCTCCTCTCCCGTCCTGTGTCCCCACTCTCCCGTCCTGTGTCCCCCCTCTCCCGTCCTGTGTCCCCCTCTCCCGTCCTGTGACCCCCTCTCCAGTCCTGTGTCCCCCTCTCCCGTCCTGTGCACCCCCCTCCCGTCCTGTGGCTCCTCTCCCGTCCTGTGCCCCCCTCTCCCGTCCTGTGTCCCTCCTCTCCCGTCCTCTGACCCCCTCTCCCGTACTGTGCCCCCTCTCCCATCCTGTGTCCCCACGCTCCCGTCCTGTGTCCCCACTCTCCCGTTCTGTGTCCCTCCTCTCCCGTCCTGTGTCCCCCCTCTCTCTCCTGTCCACCCTCTCCCGTCCTGTATCCCCCTCTCCCGCCCTGTGTCCTCCTCTCCTGTCCTGTGTCAACCTCTCCCGTCCTGTCACCCCTCTCCCGTCCTGTGTCCCCCCTCTCCCGTCCTGTGACCCCCTCTCCCGTCCTGTGTCCCCCCTCTCCCGTCCTGTGTCCCCCCTCTCCCGTCCTGTGTCCCCCTCTCCCGTCCTGTGTCCCCCCTCTCCCGTCCTGTGTCCTCCTCTCCCGTCCTGTGTCCCCCTCCCCCGTCCTGTGTCCCCTCTCTCCCATCCTGTGTCCCCCTCTCCCGTCCTGTGTCCCTCCTCTCCCGTCCTGTGTCCTCCTCTCCCGTCCTGTGTCCCCCCTCTCCCGTCCTGTGTCCCCCACTCCCGTCCTGTGTCCCCCTCTCCCATCCTGTGTCCCCCTCTCCCGTCCTGTGTCCCCCTCTCCCATCCTGTGTCCACCCGCTCCCGTCCTGTGTCCCTCCTCTCCCGTCCTGTGTCCCTCTTCTCCCATCCTGTGTCCCCCCTTCTCCCGTCCTGTGTCCCCCTCTCGCGTCCTGTGTCCCCCTCTCCCGTCCTGTGTCCCCCTCTCCCGTCCTGTGTCCCCCTCTCCCGTCGTGTGTCCCCATCTCCCGTCCTGTGTCCCCCTCTCCCATCCTGTGTCCCTGTCTCCTGTCCTGTGTCCCTCTTCTCCCATTCTGTGTCCCCCCATCTCCCGTCCTGTGTCCCCCTCTCCCGTCCTGTGTCCCCCTGTCCTGTCCTGTGTCCCCCTCTCCCGACCTGTGTCACCCTCTCCCGTCCTGTGTCCCTCCTCTCCCATCCTGTGTCCCCACTCTCCCGTCCTGTGTCCCGCTCTCCCGTCCTGTGTCCCCCTCTCCCGTCCTGTGCCTCCTCTCCCGTCCTGTGCCCCCCTCTCCCGTCCTGTGTCCCTCCTCTCCCGTCCTCTGACCCCCTCTCCCGTACTGTGCCCCCTCTCCCATCCTGTGTCCCCACTCTCCCGTCCTGTGTCCCCACTCTCCCATTCTGTGTCCCTCCTCTCCCGTCCTGTGTCCCCCCTCTCTCTCCTGTCCACCCTCTCCCGTCCTGTATCCCCCTCTCCCGCCCTGTGTCCTCCTCTCCTGTCCTGTGTCAACCTCTCCCATCCTGTGTCACCCCTCTCCCGTCCTGTGTCCCCCCTCTCCCGTCCTGTGACCCCCTCTCCCGTCCTGTGTCCCCCCTCTCCCGTCCTGTGTCCTCCCTCTCCCGTCCTGTGTCCCCCTCTCCCGTCCTGTGTCCTCCCTCTCCCGTCCTGTGTCCCCCTCTCCCGTCCTGTGTCCCCCTCTCCCGTCCTGTGTCCTCCTCTCCCGTCCTGTGTCCACCTCTCCCGTCCTGTGTCCCCTCTCTCCCATCCTGTGTCCCCCTCTCCTGTCCTGTGTTCATCCTCTCCCGTCCTGTGTCCTCCTCTCCCGTCCTGTGTCCCCCCTCTCCCGTCCTGTGTCCCCCTCTCCCGTCCTGTGTCCCCCTCTCCCGTCCTGTGTCCCCCTCTCCCGTCGTGTGTCCCCATCTCCCGTCCTGTGTCCCCCTCTCCCGTCCTGTGTCCCCCACTCCCGTCCTGTGTCCCCCTCTCCCGTCCTGTGTCCCCCCTCTCCCGTCCTGTCCCCCCTCTCCCGTCCTGTGTCCTCCTCTCCCATCATGTGTCCCCCCTCTCCTGTCCTGTCCCTCCTCTCCCGTCCTGTGTCCCCCCTCTCCCGTCCTGTGTCCCCTCTCCCATCCTGTGTCCCCCACTCTCCGGTCCTGTGTCCCCCTCTCCCGTCCTGTGTCCCCCTCTCCCATCCTGTGTCCCCCTCTCCCGTCCTGTGTCTCTCCTCTCCCGTCCTGTTTCCCTCTTCTCCCATCATGTGTCCCCTCCTCTCCCATCCTGTGTACCCCTCTCCCGTCCTGTGTCCCCCTCTCCCGTCCTGCGTCCCCCTCTCCCGTCCTGCGTCCCCCTCTCCCGTCCTGTGTCCCCCTCTCGCGTCCTGTGTCCCCCTCTCGCGTCCTGTGTCCCCCTCTCCCGTCCTGTGTCCCCCTCTCCCGTCCTGTGTCTCCCTCTCCCGTCATGTGTCCCCATCTCCCGTCCTGTGTCCCCCTCTCCCGTCCTGTGTCCCCCGTCTCCCGTCCTGTGTCCCTCCTCTCCCGTCCTGTATCCCTCTTCTCCCATCCTGTGTCCCCCCTTCTCCCGTCCTGTGTCCCCCTCTCCCGTCCTGTGCCCCCTCTCCCGTCCTGTGTCCCCCTCTCCCGTCCTGTGTCCCCCTCTCCCGTCGGGTGTCCCCATCTCCCGTCATGTGTCCCCCTCTCCCGTCCTGTGTCCCTGTCTCCTGTCCTGTGTCCCTCTTCTCCCTTCCTGTGTCCCCCCTCTCCCGTCCTGTGTCCTCCTCTCCCGTCCTGTGTCACCCTCTGCCGCCCTGTTCCCCCTCTCCCGTCCTGTGTCCCCCTCTCCCGTCCTGTGTCCCCCTCTCCCGTGCTGCGTCCCCCTCTCCCGTCCTGTGTCCCCCTCTCCTGTCCTGTGTCCCCCACTCCCGTCCTGTGTCCTCCTCCGTCGTCCTGTGTCCCCCCTCTCCCGTCCTGTGTTCCCCCTCTCTCGTCCTGTGTCCCCCCTCTCCCGTCCTGTGCCCCCCCTCTCCCGTCCTGTGTCCCTCCTCTCCCGTCCTGTGTCCCCCTCTCCCATCCTGTGTCCCCCACTCTCCGGTCCTGTGCCCCTCCTCTCCCGTCCTGTGTCCCCCTCTCCCATCCTGTGTCCCCCTCTCCCGTCCTGTGTCCCCCTCTCCCATCCTGTGTCCACCCGCTCCCGTCCTGTGTCCCTCCTCTCCCGTCCTGTGTCCCTCTTCTCCCATCCTGTGTCCCCCCTTCTCCCGTCCTGTGTCCCCCTCTCGCGTCCTGTGTCCCCCTCTCCCGTCCTGTGTCCCCCTCTCCCGTCCTGTGTCCCCCTCTCCCGTCGTGTGTCCCCATCTCCCGTCCTGTGTCCCCCTCTCCCATCCTGTGTCCCTGTCTCCTGTCCTGTGTCCCTCTTCTCCCATTCTGTGTCCCCCCATCTCCCGTCCTGTGTCCCCCTCTCCCGTCCTGTGTCCCCCTGTCCTGTCCTGTGTCCCCCTCTCCCGACCTGTGTCCCCCTCTCCCGTCCTGTGTCCCTCCTCTCCCATCCTGTGTCCCCACTCTCCCGTCCTGTGTCCCGCTCTCCCGTCCTGTGTCCCCCTCTCCCGTCCTGTGCCTCCTCTCCCGTCCTGTGCCCCCCTCTCCCGTCCTGTGTCCCTCCTCTCCCGTCCTCTGACCCCCTCTCCCGTACTGTGCCCCCTCTCCCATCCTGTGTCCCCACTCTCCCGTCCTGTGTCCCCACTCTCCCGTTCTGTGTCCCTCCTCTCCCGTCCTGTGTCCCCCCTCTCTCTCCTGTCCACCCTCTCCCGTCCTGTATCCCCCTCTCCCGCCCTGTGTCCTCCTCTCCTGTCCTGTGTCAACCTCTCCCGTCCTGTCACCCCTCTCCCGTCCTGTGTCCCTCCTCTCCCGTCCTGTGTCCCCCTCTCCCATCCTGTGTCCCCCACTCTCCGGTCCTGTGCCCCTCCTCTCCCGTCCTGTGTCCCCCTCTCCCATCCTGTGTCCCCCTCTCCCGTCCTGTGTCCCCCCTCTCCCATCCTGTGTCCACCCTCTCCCGTCCTGTGTCCCTCCTCTCCCGTCCTGTGTCCCTCTTCTCCCATCCTGTGTCCCCCCTTCTCCCGTCCTGTGTCCCCCTCTCCCGTCCTGTGTCCCCCTCTCCCGTCGTGTGTCCCCATCTCCCGTCCTGTGTCCCCCTCTCCCATCCTGTGTCCCTGTCTCCTGTCCTGTGTCTCTCTTCTCCCATTCTGTGTCCCCCCATCTCCCGTCCTGTGTCCCCCTCTCCCGTCCTGTGTCCGCCTCTCCCGTCCTGTGTCCCCCTCTCCCGACCTGTGTCCCCCTCTCCCGCCCTGTGTCCCCTCTCCAGTCTTGTGTCCCCCTCTCCTGTCCTGTGGCCCCCTCTCTCGTCCTGTGTCCCTCCTCTCCCGTCCTGTGTCCCCACTCTCCCGTCCTGTGTCCCCCCTCTCCCGTCCTGTGTCCCCCTCTCCCGTCCTGTGACCCCCTCTCCAGTCCTGTGTCCCCCTCTCCCGTCCTGTGCACCCCCCTCCCGTCCTGTGGCTCCTCTCCCGTCCTGTGCCCCCCTCTCCCGTCCTGTGTCCCTCCTCTCCCGTCCTCTGACCCCCTCTCCCGTACTGTGCCCCCTCTCCCATCCTGTGTCCCCACGCTCCCGTCCTGTGTCCCCACTCTCCCGTTCTGTGTCCCTCCTCTCCCGTCCTGTGTCCCCCCTCTCTCTCCTGTCCACCCTCTCCCGTCCTGTATCCCCCTCTCCCGCCCTGTGTCCTCCTCTCCTGTCCTGTGTCAACCTCTCCCGTCCTGTCACGCCTCTCCCGTCCTGTGTCCCCCCTCTCCCGTCCTGTGACCCCCTCTCCCGTCCTGTGTCCCCCCTCTCCCGTCCTGTGTCCCCCCTCTCCCGTCCTGTGTCCCCCTCTCCCGTCCTGTGTCCCCCCTCTCCCGTCCTGTGTCCTCCTCTCCCGTCCTGTGTCCCCCTCCCCCGTCCTGTGTCCCCTCTCTCCCATCCTGTGTCCCCCTCTCCCGTCCTGTGTCCCTCCTCTCCCGTCCTGTGTCCTCCTCTCCCGTCCTGTGTCCCCCCTCTCCCCTCCTGTGTCCCCCTCTCCCGTCCTGTGTCCCCCTCTCCCGTCCTGTGTCCCCCCTCTCCCGTCCTGTCCCCCCTCTCCCGTCCTGTGTCCTCCTCTCCCATCATGTGTCCCCCCTCTCCTGTCCTGTCCCTCCTCTCCCGTCCTGTGTCCCCCCTCTCCCGTCCTGTGTCCCCCTCTCCCATCCTGTGTCCCCCACTCTCCGGTCCTGTGTCCCCCTCTCCCGTCCTGTGTCCCCCTCTCCCATCCTGTGTCCCCCTCTCCCGTCCTGTGTCTCTCCTCTCCCGTCCTGTTTCCCTCTTCTCCCATCATGTGTCCCCTCCTCTCCCATCCTGTGTACCCCTCTCCCGTCCTGTGTCCCCCTCTCCCGTCCTGCGTCCCCCTCTCCCGTCCTGCGTCCCCCTCTCCCGTCCTGTGTCCCCCTCTCGCGTCCTGTGTCCCCCTCTCCCGTCCTGTGTCCCCCTCTCCCGTCCTGTGTCTCCCTCTCCCGTCCTGTGTCTCCCTCTCCCGTCATGTGTCCCCATCTCCCGTCCTGTGTCCCCCTCTCCCGTCCTGTGTCCCCTGTCTCCCGTCCTGTGTCCCTCCTCTCCCGTCCTGTGTCCCTCCTCTCCCGTCCTGTGTCCCCCTCTCCCATGCTGTGTCCCCCACTCTCCGGTCCTGTGCCCCTCCTCTCCCGTCCTGTGTCCCCCTCTCCCATCCTGTGTCCCCCTCTCCCGTCCTGTGTCCCCCTCTCCCATCCTGTGTCCACCCGCTCCCGTCCTGTGTCCCTCCTCTCCCGTCCTGTGTCCCTCTTCTCCCATCCTGTGTCCCCCCTTCTCCCGTCCTGTGTCCCCCTCTCGCGTCCTGTGTCCCCCTCTCCCGTCCTGTGTCCCCCTCTCCCGTCCTGTGTCCCCCTCTCCCGTCGTGTGTCCCCATCTCCCGTCCTGTGTCCCCCTCTCCCATCCTGTGTCCCTGTCTCCTGTCCTGTGTCCCTCTTCTCCCATTCTGTGTCCCCCCATCTCCCGTCCTGTGTCCCCCTCTCCCGTCCTGTGTCCCCCTGTCCTGTCCTGTGTCCCCCTCTCCCGACCTGTGTCACCCTCTCCCGTCCTGTGTCCCTCCTCTCCCATCCTGTGTCCCCACTCTCCCGTCCTGTGTCCCGCTCTCCCGTCCTGTGTCCCCCTCTCCCGTCCTGTGCCTCCTCTCCCGTCCTGTGCCCCCCTCTCCCGTCCTGTGTCCCTCCTCTCCCGTCCTCTGACCCCCTCTCCCGTACTGTGCCCCCTCTCCCATCCTGTGTCCCCACTCTCCCGTCCTGTGTCCCCACTCTCCCATTCTGTGTCCCTCCTCTCCCGTCCTGTGTCCCCCCTCTCTCTCCTGTCCACCCTCTCCCGTCCTGTATCCCCCTCTCCCGCCCTGTGTCCTCCTCTCCTGTCCTGTGTCAACCTCTCCCATCCTGTGTCACCCCTCTCCCGTCCTGTGTCCCCCCTCTCCCGTCCTGTGACCCCCTCTCCCGTCCTGTGTCCCCCCTCTCCCGTCCTGTGTCCTCCCTCTCCCGTCCTGTGTCCCCCTCTCCCGTCCTGTGTCCTCCCTCTCCCGTCCTGTGTCCCCCTCTCCCGTCCTGTGTCCCCCTCTCCCGTCCTGTGTCCTCCTCTCCCGTCCTGTGTCCACCTCTCCCGTCCTGTGTCCCCTCTCTCCCATCCTGTGTCCCCCTCTCCTGTCCTGTGTTCATCCTCTCCCGTCCTGTGTCCTCCTCTCCCGTCCTGTGTCCCCCCTCTCCCGTCCTGTGTCCCCATCTCCCGTCCTGTGTCCCCCTCTCCCATCCTGTGTCCCTGTCTCCTGTCCTGTGTCTCTCTTCTCCCATTCTGTGTCCCCCCATCTCCCGTCCTGTGTCCCCCTCTCCCGTCCTGTGTCCGCCTCTCCCGTCCTGTGTCCCCCTCTCCCGACCTGTGTCCCCCTCTCCCGCCCTGTGTCCCCTCTCCAGTCTTGTGTCCCCCTCTCCCGTCCTGTGGCCCCCTCTCTCGTCCTGTGTCCCTCCTCTCCCGTCCTGTGTCCCCACTCTCCCGTCCTGTGTCCCCCCTCTCCTGTCCTGTGTCCCCCTCTCCCGTCCTGTGTCCCCCTCTCCCGTCCTGTGTCCCCCTCTCCCGTCCTGTGTCCTCCTCTCCCGTCCTGTGTCCACCTCTCCCGTCCTGTGTCCCCTCTCTCCCATCCTGTGTCCCCCTCTCCTGTCCTGTGTTCATCCTCTCCCGTCCTGTGTCCTCCTCTCCCGTCCTGTGTCCCCCCTCTCCCGTCCTGTGTCCCCATCTCCCGTCCTGTGTCCCCCTCTCCCATCCTGTGTCCCTGTCTCCTGTCCTGTGTCTCTCTTCTCCCATTCTGTGTCCCCCCATCTCCCGTCCTGTATCCCCCTCTCCCGTCCTGTGTCCGCCTCTCCCGTCCTGTGTCCCCCTCTCCCGACCTGTGTCCCCCTCTCCCGCCCTGTGTCCCCTCTCCAGTCTTGTGTCCCCCTCTCCCGTCCTGTGGCCCCCTCTCTCGTCCTGTGTCCCTCCTCTCCCGTCCTGTGTCCCCACTCTCCCGTCCTGTGTCCCCCCTCTCCTGTCCTGTGTCCCCCTCTCCCGTCCTGTGTCCCCCCTCTCCCGTCCTGTGTCCTCCTCTCCCGTCCTGTGTCCCCCTCTCCCGTCCTGTGTCCCCTCTCTCCCATCCTGTGTCCCCCTCTCCCGTCCAGTTTCCCTCCTCTCCCGTCCTGTGTCCTCCTCTCCCGTCCTGTGTCCCCCCTCTCCCGTCCTGTGTCCCCCTCTCCCGTCCTGTGTCCCCCCTCTCCCGTCCTGTCCCCCCTCTCCCGTCCTGTGTCCCCACTCTCCCATTCTGTGTCCCTCCTCTCCCGTCCTGTGTCACCCTCTCCCGTCCTGTCCCCCCTCTCCCATCCTGTGTCCCCCTCTCCCATCCTGTGTCCCCCCTCTCCCGCCCTGTGTCCATCCTCTCCCGTCCTGTGTCCCCCTCTGCCGTCCTGTGTCCATCCTCTCCCGTCCTGTGTCGCCCTCTCCCGTCCTGTGTCCCCATCTCCCGTCCTGTGTCCCCCTCTCCTGTCCTTTGCCCCCACTCCCGTCCTGTGTCCTCCTCTCCCGTCCTGTGTGCCCCCTCTCCCGTCCTGTGTCCCGTCTCTCCCGTTCTGTGTCCCCCTCTCCCGTCCTGTGTCCCCCCTCACCCATCCTGTGTCATCCCTCTCCCGTCATGTGTCACCCTCTCCCGTCTTGTGTCCCCCTCTCCCGTCCTGTGTCCCCCTCTCCCGTCCTGTGTCCCCCTCTCCTGTCCTGCGTCCCCCCCTCCCGTCCTGTGTCCCCCCTCTCCCGTCTTGTGTCCCCCTCTCCCGTCCTGTGTCCCCCCTCTCCCGTCCTGAGTCCCCCCACTCCCGTCATGTGTCCTTCTCTCCCGTCCTGTGTCCCCCCCCCCACTCCCGTCCTGTGTCCTCCTCTCCCGTCCTGTGTCCCCCCTCTCCCGTCCTGTGTCCCCCCTCTCCCGTCCTGTGTCCCCCCTCTCCCAACCTGTGTCCCCCTCTCCCGTACTGTGTCCCCCTCTCCCGTCCTGTGTCCCTCCTCGCCCGTCCTGTGTCCCCCTCTCCCGTCCTGTGTCCTCCTCTCCCGTCCTGTGTGCCCCCTCTCCCGTCCTGTGTCCCGCCTCTCCCGTTCTGTGTCCCCTTCTCCCGTCCTGTGTCCCCCCTCTCCCATCCTGTGTCATCCCTCTCCCGTCATGTGTCACCCTCTCCCGTCCTGTGTCCCCCTCTCCCGTCCTGTGTCCCCCTCTCCCGTCCTGTGTCCCCCTCTCCTGTCCTGTGTCCCCCCTCTCCCGTCCTGTGTCCCCCCTCTCCCGTCATGTGTCCCCCTCTCCCGTCCTGTGTCCCCCCTCTCCCGTCCTGAGTCCCCCCACTCCCGTCATGTGTCCTTCTCTCCCGTCCTGTGTCCCCCCCCCCACTCCCGTCCTGTGTCCTCCTCTCCCGTCCTGTGTCCCCCCTCTCCCGTCCTGTGTCCCCCCTCTCCCGTCCTGTGTCCCCCCTCTCCCAACCTGTGTCCCCCTCTCCCGTCCTGTGTTCCCCTCTCCCGTCCTGTGTCCCTCCTCGCCCGTCCTGTGTCCCCCTCTCCCGTCCTGTGTCCTCCTCTCCCGTCCTGTGTGCCCCCTCTCCCGTCCTGTGTCCCGCCTCTCCCGTTCTGTGTCCCCCTCTCCCGTCCTGTGTCCCCCCTCTCCCATCCTGTGTCATCCCTCTCCCGTCATGTGTCACCCTCTCCCGTCCTGTGTCCCCCTCTCCCGTCCTGTGTCCCCCTCTCCCGTCCTGTGTCCCCCTCTCCTGTCCTGTGTCCCCCCTCTCCCGTCCTGTGTCCCCCCTCTCCCGTCATGTGTCCCCCTCTCCCGTCCTGTGTCCCCCCTCTCCCGTCCTGAGTCCCCCCACTCCCGTCCTGTGTCCTCCTCTCCCGTCCTGTGTCCCCCCTCTCCCGTCCTGTGTCCCCCCTCTCCCGTCCTGTGTCCCCCCTCTCCCAACCTGTGTCCCCCTCTCCCGTCCTGTGTCCCCCTCTCCCGTCCTGTGTCCCTCCTCGCCCGTCCTGTGTCCCCCTCTCCCGTATGTGTCCCCCCTCTCCCGTCCTGTGTCCCCCCTCTCCCGTCCTGTGACCTCTCTCCCGTCCTGTGTCCCCCCTCTCCAGTCCTCTGACCCCCTCTCCCGTACTGTGCCCCCTCTCCCATCCTGTGTCCCCACTCTCCCGTCCTGTGCCCCACTCTCCCGTTCTGTGTCCCTCCTCTCCCGTCCTGTGTCCCCCCTCGCTCTCCTGTCCACCCTCTCCCGTCCTGTATCCCCCTCTCCCGCCCTGTGTCCTCCTCTCCTGTCCTGTGTCAACCTCTCCCGTCCTGTCACCCCTCTCCCATCCTGTGTCCCCCTCTCCCGTCCTGTATCCCCCTCTCCCGTCCTGTGTCCCCATCTCCCGTCCTGTGTCCCCCTCTCCCGTCCTGTGTCCCTCTCTGCTGTCCTGTGTCCCTCTTCTCCCATCCTGTGTCCCCACCTCTCCCGTCCTGTGTCCCCCTCTCCCGTCCTGTTTCACCCTCTCCCGTCCTGTGTCCCCCTCTCCCGTCCTGTGTCCCCCTCTCCCGTCTTGTGTCCCCCTCTCCCGTCCTGTGTCCCCCTCTCTCGTCCTGTGTCCCTCCTCTCCTGTCCTGCGCCCCCCCTCTCCCGTACTGTCAACCCTCCCCCGTCCTGTATCCCCCTCTCCCGCCCTGTGTCCTCCTCTCCCGCCCTGTGTCACTGATGCACTATCAATTGCTACAAAAGACTGGAGATTGAGTAAGTAATAAACAGGCTTTTATTACCAAAGAACAGAGCATGCCTCTTGGGGTTGCCTGGTATCCAAAAGGGCCGGAGGCTTCTGAGCAGCGACCTTTATACCCAGCCATGAGGGTGGAGCCAGGGGCGGAGTCAGCTGAGGCATGCACAGACAAGTACAACAATACTAACAACAGTGGTTTACCACATTCACCCCTTGTTTAGAATTGAGTCCGGCGGGGTGAAGTGCACTAAAAATTCGTGTACTGAAGTCTATCAGGAGGCCTTGTAAGCCGTCCTGAGCGTCGCAGCAGCGGCGGTGATGGTGCAGCATCCAACGGTGAACCCGGTGTCTCGTTCAGAGGAGGTGTAGCAGGTGGCGGACCCTGGGGCTGCTGCATGCCGTCTACAGGGGTCAGAGCATGGGTAATGGGAGGTAGCGATGGTGGTCTCTCAGAGGCACCCGAAGGTGCGAGGTCTCGTGCGGGGACTGTGTCCTGGGGGTAGGCAGGAGTAGCGGTGGGTGGCGAAGAGGGTGTTTCAGGAGCACCTGCAGGTGCGAGGTCTCGAATGGAGACTGTGTCCTCCCGCCCGTCCGGGTACACCACGTAAGCATACTGCGGGTTAGCGTGGAGGAGGCTCACCCTCTCGACCAGGGGGTCCGCCTTATGGGTCCTCACGTGCTTCCGCAGTAGGACGGGTCCTGGAGAAGTCAGCCATGTTGGTAGCGAAATCCCCGACGTGGACTTCCTGGGGAAGGAGAACATTCTCTCGTGAGGAGTGGCATTGGTGGGTGTACAGAGCAGCGACCGAATGGAATGGAGCGCCGCAGGGAGGACCTCCTGCCAGCGGGAGGTCGGAAGGCCCTTAGATTTTAAGTTTAAAAGGACTGCCTTCCAGACTGTCGCATTCTCCCTTTCCACCTGGCCGTTACCCCGGGGGTTGTAGCTGGTGGTCCTGCTTGTAGCAATGCCTCTCGCGAGCAGGTACTGCCGAAGTTCGTCGCTCATAAAAGATGAGCCCCTGTCGCTATGGATATAGCTAGGGAAACCGAACAAGGCGAAGAGGTCATTCAGACATTTAATGACCGTGGTACTGGTCATGTCCGAGCAAGGGATGGCAAACGGGAAACGGGAGTACTCATCAATTATATTGAGGAAGTACACATTGCGGTCAGAGGAGGGGAGGGGCCCTTTAAAATCGATGCTCAGCCGCTCGAAGGGGCGCGTGGCTTTGATCAGGCTCGCTCTGTCTGGCCTATAAAAATGCGGCTTGCACTCGGCGCAGATCTGGCAGTTCCTGGTCATGGTCCTGACCTCCTCGATGGAGTAGGGCAGGTTACGGGATTTGATAAAATGGAAGAACCTGGTGACCCCCGGGTGGCAGAGGTCATTGTGGAGGGTCTGTAGCCTATCAACCTGCGCGTTGGCGCACGTACCACGTGATAGGGCATCTGGGGGCTCATTGAGTTTCCCGGGCCGGTACAAGATATCGTAATTGTAGGTGGAGAGTTCGATTCTCCACCTTAAGATCTTGTCATTCTTGATTTTGCCCCGCTGCTTATTATGAAACATAAAAGCCACTGAACGCTGGTCAGTGAGCAGGGTAAATCGTTTTCCGGCCAGGTAATGCCGCCAATGTCGCACGGCTTCCACAATGGCCTGGGCCTCCTTTTCGACAGAGGAGTGTCGAATCTCGGGGCCCTGGAGGGTCCTTGAGAAAAAGGCCACGGGTCTCCCCGCCTGGTTAAGGGTTGCAGCTAGGGCAAAGTCGGATGCGTCGCTCTCCACTTGAAAAGGAAGGGACTCATCCACAGCGTGCATTGTGGCCTTCGCAATGTCTCCTTTTATGAGAGTGAAGGCTGCACAGGCCTCTGCTGTCAGGGGGAAGGAGGCGGACTTGATGAGGGGTCGGGCTTTATCCGCATAGTTGGGCACCCACTGCGCATAGTAAGAGAAAAACCCCAGGCATCTCTTCAGTGCTTTCTGGCAGTGGGGGAGGGGGAGCTCCATAAGGGGGCGCATTCTATCGGGGTCTGGGCCGATGACTCCGTTCTCCACTACGCAGCCAAGAATAGCAAGGCGCGTAGTACGAAACATACATTTGTCTTTGTTGTATGTGAGATTCAGCCGCTGGGCCGTCCGGAGGAATTTCTCTAGATTAACGTCGTGGTCCTGCTGGTCGTGGCCGCAGATGGTGACGTTGTCTAGATATGGGAAAGTGGCCTGGAGCGCGTTCTGGTCAACCATCCGGTCCATCTCCCGTTGGAAGACAGAAACTCCGTTGGTGACGCCGAAGGGAACTCTGAGAAAGTGATAGAGCCGACCGTCAGCTTCAAAAGCTGTGTACTGGCGGTCCTCAGCCCTGATGGGGAGCTGGTGGTATGCCGACTTCAGATCAATCGTCGAGAACACCCGGTATTGTGCTATCTGATTGACCATGTCAGATATGCGGGGGAGTGGATATGCATCCAGCTGGGTGTAGCGGTTGATCGTCTGGCTGTAGTCAATAACTAGGCGCTGTTTGCCGCCAGCCTTCACCACCACCACTTGTGCTCGCCATGGGCTATTGCTGCTCTCGATAATCCCTTCCTTCAGGAGTCTCGCTACCTCGGATTTAATGAAACCCCTATCCCCGGCACTGTAACGCCTACTTTTGGTAGCGATGGGCTTACAGTCGCGGGTGAGGTTAGCGAACAAGGAGGGGGGGGAGACTTTAAGGGTGGAGAGGCTGCAAATGGCGCGCGGCGGGCGATTTAAAAACTGCTGGCTGCAGACTGTGAGAGGGGGGAGGGGTCCACCATACGCTAAAGTGACACTCTTAAGGTGGCACTGAAAATCCAACCCCAGTAGGACGGCAGCGCAGAGATGGGGCAGGACCAGAAGTTTAAAATTTTTGTATTCAGTACCCCGCACTGAAAGAGTCACCATACAGTAGCCACCGACGTCCGCTGACTGGGCTTTGGAAGCCATAGAGATGCGATGACGCGTCGGCAGGACCGGGAGAGAGTAACTGCGCACCGTGTCGGGGTGTATAAAACTCTCCGTGCTCCCGCTGTCAAAAAGGCAGGTAGTGGCGCAGCCGTTTACCGTAATGTCCATCATGGACCTGGACAGTTGATGCGGGAGAGATTGATCCAGCGTCACGGAAGCCAGCGTATGTTCAAGCGTGTCGATGCGGTCGTCCGATGAGGCGGTGGTGGAGTCCGGGTCCCCCGTAACCAAAGTCGGAGGCGTCCAAGATGGCGGACAAAATGGCGGCGCCCACGGTCCCCACGCGGCTGGGGGAGCCCAAGATGGCGGACAAGATGGCTGCGCCCACGGTTCGCACGCAGCGCTGCTGGCGTTAGCGGTCTTCCCTTTGCAGGCGCTAACGTAGTGACCTTTCTTCCCGCAGCCGGAGCAGGTAGCATTCTTCGCGGGGCAGCGTGCTCTAGGGTGTTTAGCTTGGCCACAAAAATAGCATTTTTGTGCCTTGGACATCGCTGCAGCAGTTGGAGGTGGCGGTCCCATGGCCCAAGATTGCGGCGTCCACGGCGCGGGGCGATGAGGGGAGAAAGCGTCCATATTTCTGTGGGCCGCGTCGAGCGAGAGCGCGAGGGACACTGCCTTTGTCAGGTCTATTTCACCCTTCTCCAGCAGCCTCTGCCGGGAGTAGTCGGACCTTAGACCCGCAACGAAAGCGTCTCGTATCAGTCCCTCCGCATGTGCCGCGGCCGATACTTCCTTGCAGTCGCAGCCGCGTCCGAGTACCCGCAGTGCCCGTAGGAAGGCTTCCACCGATTCCCCGGGCTGCTGTCTGCGAGATCTTAAAAGGTGCCTGGCATAGACCGTGTTAACCGGGCGTGCATACTGCCCTTTCAGTAGGTCGATAGCCGCCGCGTAGGTCGTCGCATCTTGGATTAAAGTATAGACTTGGTGGCTCACCTTCGAGGCCAGGATTTTCAGTTTATTTTCATCAAGAGTCACGGTCGAGGCTTCCAGATACGCCTCAAAGCAACGCAGCCATTGTGCGAATTTAGTCGACGAACCCGCTTCTTGGGGGTCTAGGTCCAGGCATGTTGGTCTGAGGGCTCGCAGTGAGGAAATCTACATGATATAAGGGGTTAATTTCAAGTGTTTGCTGGGTAAAAGTTTTCAGACTTGACACTGGGCAAGTGTCGATGTGTAACTAGAGCTATTGCACGTACTCGAACTACAGCCAAGAACAGATGCCTGCCCACCTAATGGTACCAATGACCTGATAACTTGTGACCGAAAGCAAAGCTTGCCTCCCTTATATATGATTAAAGAGGACCTCCGGTTACACGATTCATGCCCTGTTATAGATTAACGGTTGACTTATGTGTCCAGGATCCTTCTGTCAATATGTTATTTCTACCTGATGATTAATCTAAAATGTATCCTGATAGAGGAACAAAGGGATTTCAATCAAACTTGTTTGTTACACTGTATAAATATAGAACGTTTACACTGTATCATTGGAATAGTAGCCTCACCCCTTGAGTGGAGGTGCTGATTCCCCTTGCAAGAGAAGTAAAATAAAAGGCCTGTCCGTCTGACGAATCCAAGTGTGTATTGAGTCATTACCCAGAGCTAAGAAGTAAGGCACTTCTACAATTTGGAGGTTCCACCGAGATGGCTTGCTGTACCAATTGGTGAGTTAACAGACGCCGAGTACGTTGCTCGGTTGGGAAAATCCCATCGGCCAAGGTGGTGTTTTGCCACATTTTTGGGACTTTCCCTGCCATAAGCATAGCTGCGCACTGTCTGTTTATTCCATTGGACAGCACTGCCATCGGGTAATTGACTCACAAGGTTCGGGGGTTAAACTGCCGTTGTGACTGCTTCCCTTTCAGAAACGGAACAGAGGACCAGCCATGAGGCGCTGACGCCCCGCGAACAGGATCGTGCAGAAAAGGACTGTAGGAAGCGCTGAAATAAAGGTACCAGAGAGAGAAGGTTAAGTCAGGAATTTGATTAACTAAGGAGCTAGCGATTTATTGGAAATTGAACTAGCAAGGTTCCAGCTTGCTGAGAGAGAAGGTTAAGTCAGGAATTTGATTAACTAAGGAGCTAGCGATTTACTGGAAATTGAACTAGCAAGGTTCCAGCTTGAAGTTAGCTGGGACAAATTGAAGGCCCTTTTTGCTAAAGATTTGGCTAAAGGGAGTAGGGTAGAAGGAGAGAAGAGCTTGAAGTTAGCTGGGACAAATTGAAGGCCCTTTTTGCTAAAGATTTGGCTAAAGGGAATAGGGTAAAAAAAAAAGAGAGAAGAGTGGGCGGATGTCTGAAACACAGTGTCAATGTTTAATGTTTATGAGAGTGAGTATTTAACTACTTGTTATTATCAATCAACTTTGCAGCTTTGTCCAGTAAGGCTGCATAGGTTGGGGATTTAGTAACACTTTGGTTGTTGTTTAACAAGTGTATTGTTTATTGTTTATTGTTATATGTATTAATGTTTAGTCATGTCTGATCTGTAGAGGCGTCCCACGCAGATCATAGAGTGTTACGGAATTGTTGTATGTTTTAACTAAAAAAATTTAAGCTGAAAAAAAACTGCAGAAGGGGTTGGAAAAGACCCAAGCCGGGGAAGTGAGTCCTGCGGCGGAATGTATGGTTGAGAAAATAGTGATGTCTTTTACATGATCCACTAAGCTATTGTGGATTCAGTATTTTCCCCAGTTAGAAATACCTTCCACGAGGGTTGAGAACCCTCGAGTTTTATACGTATGTATAGTTTATTAATCTGATCTGTAGGGGCGTACAACGCAGATCATGGATTGTCACGGGAGTTTAGATTGTTTTATGTGAACCATTTAAGCTGCTAAAATGAGTGCTAGCGCCAGTAAGCCACCCGAGAAAGGCACGCCAGCAGCCTTTATGTTAAAGAACTGGTCAATCATCCATTGATCACCTACCAAATTGGTCCAAATGGACTGTAAATAAGACTAGACCCTTTCCCGCAGATGGTTCATTTAACATAGAAAGAATTACTTGCCTCAAGGAATGTTTAACGGACAAGAGAGAAATAGAGAACAGCCAGATAAAAAGACTGCCTCTATGTTTGTTGAGTCAGAAAAAAAAAAATTACCCCGAAGAAACACCTTTCTCCTCTATTATGGTAGGATAACAAGGTAACTATAGAAGGATGAATAGAGGGGAATATAGAGGAAGACGTGGTAGAATAAGAGGGTATGGACAATCTGGTAATTGTTACAATTGCGGACAACCCGGACATTGGGCAAACTAATGCCCTGCGAAAAATTGTCAGAACCAAACCTCCAATAATGGACCTCCGTTAGAGAATAAAGGTCCTAATTTCACTGTCCATAACCCTTTTTCGGACCAGTCAGGAGGTTACCCTACAAACGGACAGGGATTTAGGAGAAATAGAGATTAGAATTACTGACTGACACCAGCAGCCCCAGGCGCCACAGACCACCAAATGCCGGTTGTTTCTTTAAATTCATGCAGCGAACCTGAAGTTAAAATGCAAATAGCTGGGAGACCTATGTCATTTTAGTAGATACAGGAGCAACCTTTTCAGTGTTAGGGAAAGGATATTCTGAAGGAATGCCTATTAATGGGAAAAAGACCCCGATAGCTGGATTGGCTGGAATACTACAACGCTTGAATCAATCGACTCCCCTCACAGTAAAAGTAGAAGAATTTGAGGAAGAACACTCCTTTCTGTTATCAGGAGATGTCTCTATGAATTTATGTGGAAGAGACTTGCTGTGCAAAATGAATGCTACAATAATTTGCTCCCCATCAGGAGTAACGGTAGAAATCCAAGTAGATAAGGCATATGCGTACCCAGTAACAGAAATAAAATACCCTGTTCTTTACGCATGGGAAATTGCCGACCCAAGTTTGAGTCCCAAACTTGTCAGTCTGTTAGGAGCGTGGGGATTCGTTACAAGCTCCATAAAACAATACCAGGAATCCCTGAAACTAGGGAAATGGCATTCAAAATTGCACTGCACAGCCTGCTATGACAAAACAGGACAAGATTTAAAATACCTCCTAACTATTAGACTGCACAGCCCTATAAAGTTACAATTAATCCAGCTGCACCATTACCCAAAAGGTCACAGTATCCATTGTCAGAGAAAGCAGAAAAAAGGAATTGAGCCAGTGATGGAATCATTGTTAAAACAGGGAGTTAACGCCGGATAGAATAAAGGTTGTTTGCAACACATCGTTGCCAAAAACTAAAAGAGAAATGAAGCATTTTCTAGGAATGACTGGTTATTGTAGACAATGAATACATGAGCATGACAAATTTGGAAAATTTGCGGTTACCTGACTTCCTCAGGAACCCAGATTAAAAATGCACAAGAAGTGAAAAATCTTTTACTAGCTATTCAAAGACGTAAACAGATTGCAATTATTAAGTGCCAAGCGCACACGGGGCATTTGGACAAGGTTGCGCTTGGAAACGCTGCTGCAGATAGCGCTGCTAAGTCAGTAGCTATATCAAGTACTGAACGACAAGTTTCAGCCTTCCCTGTTAGTGAAAAGCCAGAGATACCGCAGCCCCCGTCCTTAGATGATGTGCTGACCCATCAAGATAGGGCCAGTTCTGATGAAGTAAAGGAATGGGTTGTTAATCATTGTTTTAAAAACACTGACGGCTTATGGGTTCATCATGACGGCCGCATGGTGGCACCCAAATCATTACTATCACCAATTGCCCGATGTGTTCATAAATTCACCCATGCGGGCAAAGGGGGGATGGCGGACTATATCCTCAAGACCTGGTATGCACCAGGAATCTCAAAGTTGGCAAAACAAATATGTGAAAATTGTACTATCTGCCAGACCATAAATGCAGGGAAAATAAAGAAGGTACAGCCCGCATCCCACCCAAACCCCATGGGCCCTTTTGTACACTTACAAATGGATTTTATTGAATTACCTGTATGTATGAGCTTTAAATATATATTAGTTATTATTGATATGTTTTCAAGATGGATTGAAGCGTTTCCTTGTAGAAAGAATGACGCTACTACTGTTGCTAAATGTTTATTGAAGGACATTGTACCTCGCTTTGGGATACCAGCAAAACTGTCAAGTGACAATGGGTCCCATTTTACGGGAACAGTGATTAAGGAACTATGCAAAGCTTTACAGATTAACCAGCACCTTCATTGTAGTTATCATCCACAGTCGGCTGGACTAGTGGAAAGATATAATGGGATGCTGAAAAACAAGCTTGCAAAACTGTGTAAAGAAACTGGACTTAAATGGGTTGATTTGTTACCCATAGCTTTAATGACAATGCGGTCTGCTACCAACAGAACTACAGGATTGTCGCCTCACGAGATCGTCATGGGAAGACCACAAAGATTGCCCTTTTCGGCACCTTTAACAGCTAAACAAATGGACATTCATAAAATGTTGGAAGATATGTTGAGTTATTGCATTGCACTAACCAAATGCATTTCTAGTTTCCATCAACAGGTGAAGGAAGCCCAGGTCGATCCCGCTGAAGGAAAGTGCCATACTTTCGAGCCAGGAGATAACGTCTACATAAAAATCTTCAAGTGAAAGAATGGCCTTCAACCCAGATTTGAGGGACCCTTCCAAGTACTCCTGACCACAAACACCGCTGTAAAAGTAAAGGAGCGACCAACATGGATACTCGTGTCCCATTGTAAGAAGGCATCAGTTGAAGACGATACACTGCCAAGATGAACTGGATTTGGACTCTAATAAGACTGTTCCCTTTGTTAACGATAATTGAAACTGCCATATTGATTTATCAGATCCCCTGAAGGGCAAACCATGCATAGAAGAATGTGTACTTTTAAACAGTGATTTCTTTTATATTATATGCTATAACGAGACTATGAAGGTTCAGCTTCAGGATCACACTATGCAGGTACCCCCGTATCAACCCCTGAGTCTTAGGATTAGGCAGGATAAGATAGTAGAAGAAGATAGATGGAGTAAGTGCAAATGTAACTACACTTTGACTAAAACTACTACTAAACCACCGGGCGCAGTCGAATGGCCCTATTGGGGACGGTGGAACCTGTCCACAGTACAAAAAAATCTGGAAAGGAGAACAAGGAATAGGAATGATGCACCAGATATGGAACAAATTTGAAGCCTATAATAACACCTATTTCATCTGTGGGCATAGAGCATACCCCTGGTTACCACAAAATTGGACTGGGTCATGTTATTTGGGATATGTAGTGCCTTATATCTTTGGATAGACACCCTGGGACACGAGCAAAACGAACCATTACAGAAACTGAAAGGTTCTTTGCTATAGCATTTCCCTGGTATGGAACAGGGAAGTTAGCAAGAGAATCTATAAACATGGCAGCAGTGTTGGAACAAATAGCCAATGATACTGCTGATGCTCTTAGTGATGTAAACGCAGAAATGGTGGTTTTGCGCACTGTTGCTTTACAAAACCGCATGGCTCTGGACTATTTGTTGGCAAAAGAAGGGGGCACATGTGCAATCATAAAAACCGAATGTTGCACTTATATCCCAGATAGCTCAGAAAATATCACCAATCTGGTAAACCACATAAAGAAGGCCGTAGAGAAACTACGTCAACCTGAACCATGGTCAATGTGGGATTGGATTTCAGGATGGGGAGGAGCATTAGGAAAGCAGATTTTGGAAGCTTTTATCGCAATTGTGATGATAATAATTTTAATTAGTTTATTGATTGGTTGTTTAAAATTATTGTGTACAAAAGTCCTTTCCTTATTAGCGTCAACTCCTCCAGTACCAATGATGTCTGAATATGAGGATATTAAGGGTGAGACCTTTGATGTAGAGTTTCTTAAACTTAGCGAGATAGATTGTCCTTAGAAAGGACAAAAGGGGGGAATGAGGAAATCTACATGATATAAGGGGTTAATTTCAAGTGTTTGCTGGGTAAAAGTTTTCAGACTTGACACTGGGCAAGTGTCGATGTGTAACTAGAGCTATTGCACGTACTCGAACTACAGCCAAGAACAGATGCCTGCCCACCTAATGGTACCAATGACCTGATAACTTGTGACCGAAAGCAAAGCTTGCCTCCCTTATATATGATTAAAGAGGACCTCCGGTTACACGATTCATGCCCTGTTATAGATTAACGGTTGACTTATGTGTCCAGGATCCTTCTGTCAATATGTTATTTCTACCTGATGATTAATCTAAAATGTATCCTGATAGAGGAACAAAGGGATTTCAATCAAACTTGTTTGTTACACTGTATAAATATAGAACGTTTACACTGTATCATTGGAATAGTAGCCTCACCCCTTGAGTGGAGGTGCTGATTCCCCTTGCAAGTGAAGTAAAATAAAAGGCCTGTCCGTCTGACGAATCCAAGTGTGTATTGAGTCATTACCCAGAGCTAAGAAGTAAGGCACTTCTACAGCAGCAGCGCCTGCTGCTCAGCGTTTTGCGCCATCGGTTGATCAGCATCCGCAGCCAACATTTAACTTTGGTAATAAAATTGATGCACTATCAATTGCTACAAAAGACTGGAGATTGAGTAAGTAATAAACAGGCTTTTATTACCAAAGAACAGAGCATGCCTCTTGGGGTTGCCTGGTATCCAAAAGGGCCGGAGGCTTCTGAGCAGCGACCTTTATACCCAGCCATGAGGGTGGAGCCAGGGGCGGAGTCAGCTGAGGCATGCACAGACAAGTACAACAATACTAACAACAGTGGTTTACCACAGTCACCCTCTCCCGTCCTGTGTCCCCCCTCTCCCGTCCTGTGTCCCCCCTCTCCCGTCCTGTGTCCTCCTCTCCCGTCCTGTGTCACCCTCTGCCGTCCTGTTCCCCCTCTCCCGTCCTGTGTCCCCCTCTCCCGTCCTGTGTCCATCCTCTCCCGTCCTGTGTCCCCCTCTCCCGTCCTGTGTCCATCCTCTCCCGTCCTGTGCCCCCCTCTCCCGTCCTGTGTCCCCCTCTCCAGTCCTGTGTCCCCCCTCTCCCGTCCTGTGTCCCCCTCTCCCGTGCTGTGTCCCCCTCTCCCGTCCTGTGGCCCCCTCTCTCGTCCTGTGTCCCTCCTCTCCCGTCCTGTGTCCCCACTCTCCCGTCCTGTGTCCCCCCTCTCCCGTACTCTGTCCCCCCTCTCCCGTCCTGTGACCCCCTCTCCAGTCCTGTGTCCCCCTCTCCCGTCCTGTGTCCCCCCCTCCCGCCCTGTGCCTCCTCTCCCGTCCTGTGTCACTCCTCTCCCGTCCTCTGACCCCCTCTCCCGTACTGTGCCCCCTCTCCCATCCTGTGTCCCCACTCTCACGTCCTGTGTCCCCACTCTCCCGTTCTGTGTCCCTCCTCTCCCGTCCTGTGTCCCCCCTCTCTCTCCTGTCCACCCTCTCCCGTCCTGTATCCCCCTCTCCCGCCCTGTGTCCTCCTCTCCTGTCCTGTGTCAACCTCTCCCGTCCTGTCACCCCCTCCCGTCCTGTGTCCCCCCTCTCCCGTCCTGTGACCCCCTCTCCCGTCCTGTGTCCCCCCTCTCCCGTCCTGTGTCCCCCCCTCCCGTCCTGTGTCCCCCTCTCCCGTCCTGTGTCCCCCTCTCCCGTCCTGTGTCCTCCTCTCCCGTCCTGTGTCCCCTCTCTCCCATCCTGTGTCCCCCTCTCCCGTCCAGTTTCCCTCCTCTCCCGTCCTGTGTCCTCCTCTCCCGTCCTGTGACCCCCCTCTCCCGTCCTGTGTCCCCCCTCTCCCGTCCTGTGTCCCCCTCTCCCGTCCTGTGTCCCCCCTCTCCCGTCCTGTGTCCTCCTCTCCCGTCCTGTGTCCCCCTCTCCCGTCCTGTGTCCCCTCTCTCCCATCCTGTGTCCCCCTCTCCCGTCCTGTGTCCCTCCTCTGCCGTCCTGTGTCCTCCTCTCCCGTCCTGTGTCCCCCCTCTCCCGTCCTGTGTCCCCCCTCTCCCGTCCTGTGTCCCCCTCTCCCGTCCTGTGTCCCCCCTCTCCCGTCCTGTCCCCCCTCTCCCGTCCTGTGTCCCCGCTCTCCCATTCTGTGTCCCTCCTCTCCCGTCCTGTGTCACCCTCTCCCGTCCTGTCCCCCCTCTCCCGTCCTGTGTCCCCCTCTCCCATCCTGTGACCCCCCTCTCCCGCCCTGTGTCCATCCTCTCCCGTCCTGTGTCCCCCTCTCCCGTCCTGTGTCCATCCTCTCCCGTCCTGTGTCGCCCTCTCCCGTCCTGTGTCCCCATCTCCCGTCCTGTGTCCCCCTCTCCTGTCCTTTGTCCCCCACTCCCGTCCTGTGTCCTCCTCTCCCGTCCTGTGTGCCCCCTCTCCCGTCCTGTGTCCCGCCTCTCCCGTTCTGTGTCCCCCTCTCCCGTCCTGTGTCCCCCCTCTCCCATCCTGTGTCATTCCTCTCCCGTCATGTGTCACCCTCTCCCGTCCTGTGTCCCCCTCTCCCGTCTTGTGTCCCCCTCTCCTGTCCTGTGTCCCCCCTCTCCCGTCCTGTCCCCCCCCCTCCCGTCATGTGTCCCCCTCTCCCGTCCTGTGTCCCCCCTCTCCCGTCCTGAGTCCCCCCACTCCCGTCATGTGTCCTTCTCTCCCGTCCTGTGTCCCCCCCCCACTCCCGTCCTGTGTCCTCCTCTCCCGTCCTGTGTCCCCCCTCTCCCGTCTTGTGTCCCCCCTCTCCCGTCCTGTGTCCCCCCTCTCCCAACCTGTGTCCCCCTCTCCCGTCCTGTGTCCCCCTCTCCCGTCCTGTGTCCCTCCTCGCCCGTCCTGTGTTCCCCTCTCCCGTACTGTGCCCCCTCTCCCATCCTGTGTCCCCACTCTCCCGTCCTGTGTCCCCACTCTCCCGTTCTGTGTCCCTCCTCTCCCGTCCTGTGTCCCCCCTCGCTCTCCTGTCCACCCTCTCCCGTCCTGTATCCCCCTCTCCCGCCCTGTGTCCTCCTCTCCTGTCCTGTGTCAACCTCTCCCGTCCTGTCACCCCTCTCCCGTCCTGTGTCCCCCTCTCCCGTCCTGTATCCCCCTCTCCCGTCCTGTGTCCCCATCTCCCGTCCTGTGTCCCCCTCTCCCGTCCTGTGTCCCTCTCTGCTGTCCTGTGTCCCTCTTCTCCCATCCTGTGTCCCCACCTCTCCCGTCCTGTGTCCCCCTCTCCCGTCCTGTTTCACCCTCTCCCGTCCTGTGTCCCCCTCTCCCGTCCTGTGTCCCCCTCTCCCGTCTTGTGTCTCCCTCTCCCGTCCTGTGTCCCCCTCTCTCGTCCTGTGTCCCTCCTCTCCTGTCCTGCGCCCCCCCTCTCCCGTCCTGTCAACCCTCCCCCGTCCTGTATCCCCCTCTCCCGCCCTGTGTCCTCCTCTCCCGCCCTGTGTCACCCTCTCCCGTCCTGTGTCCCCCCTCTCCCGTCCTGTGTCCCCCCTCTCCCGTCCTGTGTCCTCCTCTCCCGTCCTGTGTCACCCTCTGCCGTCCTGTTCCCCCTCTCCCGTCCTGTTCCCCCTCTCCCGTCCTGTATCCATCCTCTCCCGTCCTGTGTCCCCCTCTCCCGTCCTGTGTCCATCCTCTCCCGTCCTGTGCCCCCCTCTCCCGTCCTGTGTCCCCCTCTCCAGTCCTGTGTCCCCCCTCTCCCGTCCTGTGTCCCCCTCTCCCGTCCTGGTTCCCTCTTCTCCCATCATGTGTCCCCTCCTCTCCCATCCTGTGTACCCTCTCCCGTCCTGTGTCCCCCTCTCCCGTCCTGTGTCCCCCTCTCCTGTCCTATGTCCCGCCTCTCCCGTCCTGTGTCCCCCTCTCCCGTCCTGGTTCCCTCTTCTCCCATCATGTGTCCCCTCCTCTCCCATCCTGTGTACCCCTCTCCCGTCCTGTGTCCCCCTCTCCCGTCCTGTGTCCTCCTCTCCCGTCCTGTGTCCCCCTCTCCCGTCCTGTGTCCCCCTCTCCCGCCCTGTGTCCCCCTCTCGCGTCCTGTGTCCCCCTCTCCCGTCCTGTGTCCCCCTCTCCCGTCCTGTGTCCCCCTCTCCTGTCGTGTGTCCCCATCTCCCGTCCTGTGTCCCCCTCTCCCGTCCTGTGTCCCCCCTCTCCCGTCCTGTGTCCCTCTTCTCCCATCCTGTGTCCCCCCCTCTCCTGTCCTGTGTCCCCCTCTCGCGTCCTGTGTCCCCCTCTCCCGTCCTGTGTCCCCCCCTCCCGTCGTGTGTCCCCATCTCCCATCCTGTGTCCCCCCTTCTCCCGTCCTGTGTCCCCCTCTCCCGTCCTGTGTCCCACTCTACAGTCTTGTGTCCCCCTCTCCCGTCCTGTGTCCCTCCTCTCCCGTCCTGTGTCCCCCTCTCGCGTCCTGTGTCCCCCCTCTCCCGTCCTGTGACCCCCTCTCCCGTCCTGTGTCCCCCTGTCCCCTCCTGTCCCCCCTCTCCCATCCTGTGTCCCCCTCTCCCGTCCTGTGACCCCCTCTGCCGTCCTGTGTCCCCCTCTCCCGTTCTGTGTCCCCCTCTCCCGTCCTGTGCCCTCCTCTCCCGTCCTGTGTCACCCTCTCCCGTCCTGGTCCCCCTCTCCCGTCCTGTGTCCCCCTCTCCCGTCCTTTGTCCCCCTCTCCCGTCCTGTGTCACCCTCTCCCGTCCTGTCCCCCCTCTCCCGTCCTGTGTCCCCCCTCTCCCGTCCTGTGTCCCCCCTCTCCCGTCTTGTGTCCCCCTCTCCCGTCCTGTGTCCCCCTCTCTCGTCCTGTGTCCCTCCTCTCCCGTCCTGTGTCCACCCTCTCCCGTCTTGTCCACCCTCTCCCGTCCTGTATCCCCCTCTCCCGCCCTGTGTCCCCCCTCTCCCGTCCTGTGCCCCCCTCTCCCGTCCTGTGTCCCTCCCTCCCGTCCTGTGACCCCCTCTCCCTTCCTGTGTCCCCTCTCTCCCATCCTGTGTCCCCCTCTCCCGTCCTATGTCACGCCTCTCCCGTCCTGTGTCCCCCTCTCCCGTGCTGTGTCCTCCTCTCCCGTCCTGTGTCACCCTCTCCCGTCCTGTTCCCCCTCTCCCGTCCTTTGTCCCCCTGTCCCGTCCTGTGTCCCCCCTCTCCCGTCCTGTGTCCATCATCTCCCGCCCTGTGTCCCCCTCTCCCGTCCTGTGTCCATCCTCTCCCGTCCTGTGCCCCCCTCTCCCGTCCTGTGTCCCCCTCTCCCGTCCTGTGTCCCCCCTCTCCCGTCCTGTGTCCCCCTCTCCCGTCCTGTGTCCCCCTCTCCCGTCCTGTGTCCCCCTCTCCTGTCCTGTGTCCTCCTCTCCCGTCCTGTGCCCCCCTCTCCCGCCCTGTGTCGCCCCTCTCTCGTCCTGTGTCCCCCCTCTCCCGTCCTATGTCGCCCTCTCCCGTCCTGTGTCCCCCCCTCTCGTCCTGTGTCCCTCCTCTCCTGTCCTGTGTCCCCCTCTCCCGTCCTGTGTCCCCCTCTCCCGTCCTGTGTCCCCCTCTCCCGTCCTGTGTCCCCCTCTCCCGTCCTGTGTTCCCCTCTCCCGTCCTGTGTCCTTCTCTCCCGTCCTGTGTCCCCCTCTCCTGTCCTGTGTCCCCCTCTCCCGTCCTGTGTTCCCCTCTCCCGTCCTGTGTCCCTCTCTCCCGTCCTGTGTCCCCCTCTCCCGTCCTGTGTCCCCCTCTCCCGTCCTGTGTCCCCCCTCTCCCGTCCTGTGTCCCTCCTCTCCCGTCCTCTGACCCCCTCTCACGTCCTGTGTCCCCCCTCTCCCGTCCTGTCCTCCCCTCTCCCGCCCTGTGTCCCCCCTCTCCCGTCCTGTGTCCCACCCTCCCGTCTTGTGTGCCCCTCTCCCGTCCTGCCCCCCCTCTCCCGTACTGTGTCCCGCTCTCCCGTCCTATCCCCCCTCTCCCGTCCTGAGTCCTCCTCTCCCGTCCTGTGTCCCACCCTTCCGTCTTGTGTCCCCCTCTCCCGTCCTGTCCCCCCTCTCCCGTACTGTGTCCCCCTCTCCCGTCCTGTCCCCCCTCTCCCGTCCTGTGTCCTCCTCTCCCATCCTGTCTCCCCCCTCTCCCGTCCTGTCCCTCCTCTCCTGTCCTGTGTCCCCCGCTCCCGTCCTATCCCCCCTCTCCCGTACTGTGTCCCCCTCTCCCGTCCTGTCCCCCCCTCCCGTCCTGTGTCCTCCTCTCCCCTCCTGTGTCCCCCCTCTCGCGTCCTGTCCCTCCTCTCCCGTCCTGTGTCTCTCCTCACCCGTCCTGTTTCCCCCTCTCCTGTCCTCTGTCAACCTCTCCCGTCCTGTCACCCCTCTCCAGTCCTGTGTCCCCCTCTCCAGTCTTGTGTCCCCCTCTCCCGTCCTGTGGCCCCCTCTCTCGTCCTGTGTCCCTCCTCTCCCGTCCTGTGTCCCCACTCTCCCGTCCTGTGTCCCCCTCTCCAGTCCTGTGTCCCCCTCTCCCGTCCTGTGCCTCCTCTCCCGTCCTGTGCCCCCTCTCCCGTCCTGTGCCCCCCTCTCCCGTCCTGTGTCCCTCCTCTCCCGTCCTCTGACCCCCTCTCCCGTACTGTGCCCCCTCTCCCATCCTGTGTCCCCACTCTCCCGTCCTGTGTCCCCACTCTCCCGTTCTGTGTCCCTCCTCTCCCGTCCTGTGTCCCCCCTCTCTCTCCTGTCCACCCTCTCCCCGTCCTGTATCCCCCTCTCCCGCCCTGTGTCCTCCTCTCCTGTCCTGTGTCAACCTCTCCCGTCCTGTCACCCCTCTCCCGTCCTGTGTCCCCCCTCTCTCGTCCTGTGTCCCCCCTCTCCCGTCCTGTGTCCCCCCTCTCCCGTCCTATGTCGCCCTCTCCCGTCCTGTGTCCCCCCCTCCCGTCCTGTGTCCCTCCTCTTCTTTCCTGTGTCCCCCTCTCCCGTCCTGTGTCCCCCTCTCCCATCCTGTGTCCCCCTCTCCCGTCATGTTTTCGCCTCTCCCGTCCTGTGTCCCCCTCTCCCGTCATGTGTCCCCCCTCTACCGTCCTGTCCCCCCCTCTCCCGTCCTGTATCCCCCCTCTCCCGTCCTGTATCCCCCCTCTCCCGTCCTGTGTCCCCCCTCTACCGTCCTGTCCCCCCTCTCCCGTCCTGTGTCCCCCCTCTACCGTCCTGTCCCCCCTCTCCCGTCCTGTATCCCCCCTCTCACATCCTGTGTCCCCCCCTCCCGTCTTGTGTCCCCCTCTCCCGTCCTGTCCCCCCTCTCCCGTACTGTGTTTCCCTCTCCCGTCCTGTCCCCCCTCTACCGTCCTGTGTCCTCCTCTCCCGTCCTGTGTCCCCCCACTCCCGTCATGTGTCCCCCTTCTCCCGTCCTGTGTCCCCCTCTCCCGTCCTGTCCCCCCTCTCCCATCCTGTGTCCCCCCTCTCCCGTCCTGTGTCCCTCCTCTCCCGTCCTGTGTCCCCCCCTCTCCCGTCCTGTGTCCCTCCTCTCCCGTCCTGTGTCCCCCTCTCCCATCCTGTGTCCCCCACTCTCCGGTCCTGTGCCCCTCCTCTCCCGCCCTGTGTCCCCCTCTCCCATCCTGTGTCCCCCTCTCCCATCCTGTGTCCCACTCTCCCGTTCTGTGTCTCTCCTCTCCCGTCCTTTGTCCCCCTCTCCCATCCTGTGTCCTCCCTCTCCCGTCCTGTGTCCCTCCTCTCCCGTCCTGTGTCCCTCTTCTCCCATCCTGTGTACCCCCTTCTCCCGTCCTGTGTCCCCCTCTAGCGTCCTGTGTCCCCCTCTCCCGTCCTGTGCCCCCCTCTCCCGTCCTGTGTCCCCCTCTCCCATCGTGTGTCCCCATCTCCCGTCCTGTGTCCCCCTCTCCCATCCTGTGTCCCTGTCTCCTGTCCTGTGTCCCTCTTCTCCCATTCTGTGTCCCCCCATCTCCCGTCCTGTGTCCCCCTCTCCCGTCCTGTGTCCCCCTCTCCCGTCCTGTGTCCCCCTCTCCCGACCTGTGTCCCCCTCTCCCGTCCTGTGTCCCCCTCTCCAGTCTTGTGTCCCCCTCTCCCGTCCTGTGGCCCCCTCTCTCATCCTGTGTCCCTCCTCTCCCGTCCTGTGTCCCCACTCTCCCGTCCTGTGTCCCTCTCTCCAGTCCTGTGTCCCCCTCTCCCGTCCTGTGCCTCCTCTCCCGTCCTGTGCCCCCTCTCCCGTCCTGTGCCCCCCTCTCCCGTCCTGTGTCCCTCCTCTCCCGTCCTCTGACCCCCTCTCCCGTACTGTGCCCCCTCTCCCATCCTGTGTCCCCACTCTCCCGTCCTGTGTCCCCACTCTCCCGTTCTGTGTCCCTCCTCTCCCGTCCTGTGTCCCCCCTCTCTCTCCTGTCCACCCTCTCCCGTCCTGTATCCCCCTCTCCCGCCCTGTGTCCTCCTCTCCTGTCCTGTGTCAACCTCTCCCGTCCTGTCACCCCTCTCCCGTCCTGTGTCCCCCCTCTCTCGTCCTGTGTCCCCCCTCTCCCGTCCTGTGTCCCCCCTCTCCCGTCCTATGTCGCCCTCTCCCGTCCTGTGTCCCCCCCCTCCCGTCCTGTGTCTCTCCTCTCCTTTCCTGTGTCCCCCTCTCCCGTCCTGTGTCCCCCTCTCCCATCCTGTGTCCCCCTCTCCCGTCATGTGTTCGCCTCTCCCGTCCTGTGTCCCCCTCTCCCGTCATGTGTCCCCCCTCTACCGTCCTGTCCCCCCTCTCCCATCCTGTATCCCCCCTCTCCCGTCCTGTATCCCCCCTCTCCCGTCCTGTGTCCCCCCTCTACCGTCCTGTCCCCCCTCTCCCGTCCTGTGTCCCCCCTCTACCGTCCTGTCCCCCCTCTCCCGTCCTGTATCCCCCCTCTCACATCCTGTGTCCCCCCCTCCCGTCTTGTGTCTCCCTCTCCCGTCCTGTCCCCCCTCTCCCGTACTGTGTTTCCCTCTCCCGTCCTGTCCCCCCTCTACCGTCCTGTGTCCTCCTCTCCCGTCCTGTGTCCCCCCACTCCCGTCATGTGTCCCCCTTCTCCCGTCCTGTGTCCCCCTCTCCCGTCCTGTCCCCCCTCTCCCATCCTGTGTCCCCCCTCTCCCGTCCTGTGTCCCTCCTCTCCCGTCCTGTGTCCCCCCTCTCCCGTCCTGTGTCCCTCCTCTCCCGTCCTGTGTCCCCCTCTCCCATCCTGTGTCCCCCACTCTCCGGTCCTGTGCCCCTCCTCTCCCGCCCTGTGTCCCCCTCTCCCATCCTGTGTCCCCCTCTCCCATCCTGTGTCCTCCCTCTCCCGTCCTGTGTCCCTCCTCTCCCGTCCTGTGTCCCTCTTCTCCCATCCTGTGTACCCCCTTCTCCCGTCCTGTGTCCCCCTCTCGCATCCTGTGTCCCCCTCTCCCGTCCTGTGCCCCCCTCTCCCGTCCTGTGTCCCCCTCTCCCATCGTGTGTCCCCATCTCCCGTCCTGTGTCCCCCTCTCCCATCCTGTGTCCCTGTCTCCTGTCCTGTGTCCCTCTTCTCCCATTCTGTGTCCCCCCATCTCCCGTCCTGTGTCCCCCTCTCCCGTCCTGTGTCCCCCTCTCCCGTCCTGTGTCCCCCTCTCCCGACCTGTGTCCCCCTCTCCCGTCCTGTGTCCCCCTCTCCAGTCTTGTGTCCCCCTCTCCCGTCCTGTGGCCCCCTCTCTCGTCCTGTGTCCCTCCTCTCCCGTCCTGTGTCCCCACTCTCCCGTCCTGTGTCCCCCCTCTCCCGTCCTGTGTCCCCCCTCTCCCGTCCTGTGACCCCCTCTCCAGTCCTGTGTCCCCCTCTCCCGTCCTGTGTCCCCCCCTCCCGCCCTGTGCCTCCTCTCCCGTCCTGTGTCCCTCCTCTCCCGTCCTCTGACCCCCTCTCCCGTACTGTGCCCCCTCTCCCATCCTGTGTCCCCACTCTCCCGTCCTGTGTCCCCACTCTCCCGTTCTGTGTCCCTCCTCTCCCGTCCTGTGTCCCCCCTCTCTCTCCTGTCCACCCTCTCCCGTCCTGTATCCCCCTCTCCCGCCCTGTGTCCTCCTCTCCTGTCCTGTGTCATACTCTCCCGTCCTGTCAACCCCTCCCGTCCTGTGTCCCCCCTCTCCCGTCCTGTGACCCCCTCTCCCGTCCTGTGTCCCCCCTCTCCCGTCCTGTGTCCCCCCTCTCCGTCCTGTGTCCCCCTCTCCCGTCCTGTGTCCCCCTCTCCCGTCCTGTGTCCTCCTCTCCCGTCCTGTGTCCCCTCTCTCCCAACCTGTGTCCCCCTCTCCCGTCCAGTTTCCCTCCTCTCCCGTCCTGTGTCCCCCCACTCCCGTCCTGTGTCCCCCCTCTCCTGTCCTGTGTCCCCCTCTCCCGTCCTGTGTCCCCCCTCTCCCGTCCTGTGTCCTCCTCTCCCGTCCTGTGTCCCCCTCTCCCATCCTGTGTCCCCTCTCTCCCATCCTGTGTCCCCCTCTCCCGTCCAGTTTCCCTCCTCTCCCGTCCTGTGTCCTCCTCTCCCATCCTGTGTCCCCCCTCTCCCGTCCTGTGTCCCCCTCTCCCGTCCTGTGTCCCCCCTCTCCCGTCCTGTCCCCCCTCTCCCGTCCTGTGTCCCCACTCTCCCATTCTGTGTCCCTCCTCTCCCGTCCTGTGTCACCCTCTCCCGTCCTGTCCCCCCTCTCCCATCCTGTGTCCCCCTCTCCCATCCTGTGTCCCCCCTCTTCCGCCCTGTGTCCATCCTCTCCCGTCCTGTGTCCCCCTCTCCCGTCCTGTGTCCATCCTCTCCCGTCCTGTGTCGCCCTCTCCCGTCCTGTGTCCCCATCTCCCGTCCTGTGTCCCCCTCTCCTGTCCTTTGCCCCCACTCCCGTCCTGTGTCCTCCTCTCCCGTCCTGTGTGACCCCTCTCCCGTCCTGTGTCCCGCCTCTCCCGTTCTGTGTCCCCCTCTCCCGTCCTGTGTCCCCCCTCACCCATCCTGTGTCATCCCTCTCCCGTCATGTGTCACCCTCTCCCGTCCTGTGTCCCCCTCTCCCGTCCTGTGTCCCCCTCTCCCATCCTGTGTCCCCCTCTCCTGTCCTGCGTCCCCCCTCTCCCGTCCTGTGTCCCCCCTCTCCCGTCTTGTGTCCCCCTCTCCCGTCCTGTGTCCCCCCTCTCCCGTCCTGAGTCCCCCCACTCCCGTCATGTGTCCTTCTCTCCCGTCCTGTGTCCCCCCCCCACTCCCGTCCTGTGTCCTCCTCTCCCGTCCTGTGTCCCCCCTCTCCCGTCCTGTGTCCCCCCTCTCCCGTCCTGTGTCCCCCCTCTCCCAACCTGTGTCCCCCTCTCCCGTACTGTGTCCCCCTCTCCCGTCCTGTGTCCCTCCTCGCCCGTCCTGTGTCCCCCTCTCCCGTCCTGTGTCCTCCTCTCCCGTCCTGTGTGCCCCCTCTCCCGTCCTGTGTCCCGCCTCTCCCGTTCTGTGTCCCCTTCTCCCGTCCTGTGTCCCCCCTCTCCCATCCTGTGTCATCCCTCTCCCGTCATGTGTCACCCTCTCCCGTCCTGTGTCCCCCTCTCCCGTCCTGTGTCCCCCTCTCCCGTCCTGTGTCCCCCTCTCCTGTCCTGTGTCCCCCCTCTCCCGTCCTGTGTCCCCCCTCTCCCGTCATGTGTCCCCCTCTCCCGTCCTGTGTCCCCCCTCTCCCGTCCTGAGTCCCCCCACTCCCGTCATGTGTCCTTCTCTCCCGTCCTGTGTCCCCCCCCCCACTCCCGTCCTGTGTCCTCCTCTCCCGTCCTGTGTCCCCCCTCTCCCGTCCTGTGTCCCCCCTCTCCCGTCCTGTGTCCCCCCTCTCCCAACCTGTGTCCCCCTCTCCCGTCCTGTGTCCCCCTCTCCCGTCCTGTGTCCCTCCTCGCCCGTCCTGTGTCCCCCTCTCCCGTCCTGTGTCCTCCTCTCCCGTCCTGTGTGCCCCCTCTCCCGTCCTGTGTCCCGTCTCTCCCGTTCTGTGTCCCCCTCTCCCGTCCTGTGTCCCCCCTCTCCCATCCTGTGTCATCCCTCTCCCGTCATGTGTCACCCTCTCCCGTCCTGTGTCCCCCTCTCCCGTCCTGTGTCCCCCTCTCCCGTCCTGTGTCCCCCTCTCCTGTCCTGTGTCCCCCCTCTCCCGTCCTGTGTCCCCCCTCTCCCGTCATGTGTCCCCCTCTCCCGTCCTGTGTCCCCCCTCTCCCGTCCTGAGTCCCCCCACTCCCGTCCTGTGTCCTCCTCTCCCGTCCTGTGTCCCCCCTCTCCCGTCCTGTGTCCCCCCTCTCCCGTCCTGTGTCCCCCCTCTCCCAACCTGTGTCCCCCTCTCCCGTCCTGTGTCCCCCTCTCCCGTCCTGTGTCCCTCCTCGCCCGTCCTGTGTCCCCCTCTCCCGTATGTGTCCCCCCTCTCCCGTCCTGTGTCCCCCCTCTCCCGTCCTGTGACCTCTCTCCCGTCCTGTGTCCCCCCTCTCCAGTCCTCTGACCCCCTCTCCCGTACTGTGCCCCCTCTCCCATCCTGTGTCCCCACTCTCCCGTCCTGTGCCCCACTCTCCCATTCTGTGTCCCTCCTCTCCCGTCCTGTGTCCCCCCTCGCTCTCCTGTCCACCCTCTCCCGTCCTGTATCCCCCTCTCCCGCCCTGTGTCCTCCTCTCCTGTCCTGTGTCAACCTCTCCCGTCCTGTCACCCCTCTCCCGTCCTGTGTCCCCCTCTCCCGTCCTGTATCCCCCTCTCCCGTCCTGTGTCCCCATCTCCCGTCCTGTGTCCCCCTCTCCCGTCCTGTGTCCCTCTCTGCTGTCCTGTGTCCCTCTTCTCCCATCCTGTGTCCCCACCTCTCCCGTCCTGTGTCCCCCTCTCCCGTCCTGTTTCACCCTCTCCCGTCCTGTGTCCCCCTCTCCCGTCCTGTGTCCCCCTCTCCCGTCTTGTGTCCCCCTCTCCCGTCCTGTGTCCCCCTCTCTCGTCCTGTGTCCCTCCTCTCCTGTCCTGCGCCCCCCCTCTCCCGTCCTGTCAACCCTCCCCCGTCCTGTATCCCCCTCTCCCGCCCTGTGTCCTCCTCTCCCGCCCTGTGTCACCCTCTCCCGTCCTGTGTCCCCCCTCTCCCGTCCTGTGTCCCCCCTCTCCCGTCCTGTGTCCTCCTCTCCCGTCCTGTGTCACCCTCTGCCGTCCTGTTCCCCCTCTCCCGTCCTGTGTCCCCCTCTCCCGTCCTGTGTCCATCCTCTCCCGTCCTGTGTCCCCCTCTCCCGTCCTGTGTCCATCCTCTCCCGTCCTGTGCCCCCCTCTCCCGTCCTGTGTCCCCCTCTCCAGTCCTGTGTCCCCCCTCTCCCGTCCTGTGTCCCCCTCTCCCGTGCTGTGTCCCCCTCTCCCGTCCTGTGGCCCCCTCTCTCGTCCTGTGTCCCTCCTCTCCCGTCCTGTGTCCCCACTCTCCCGTCCTGTGTCTGTCCCCCTTCTCCCGTCCTGTGTCCCCCCTCTCCCGTCCTGTGACCCCCTCTCCAGTCCTGTGTCCCCCCTCTCCCGTCCTGTGTCCCCCCCTCCCGCCCTGTGCCTCCTCTCCCGTCCTGTGTCCCTCCTCTCCCGTCCTCTGACCCCCCTCTCCCGTACTGTGCCCCCTCTCCCATCCTGTGTCCCCACTCTCACGTCCTGTGTCCCCACTCTCCCCGTTCTGTGTCCCTCCTCTCCCGTCCTGTGTCCCCCCTCTCTCTCCTGTCCACCCTCTCCCGTCCTGTATCCCCCTCTCCCGCCCTGTGTCCTCCTCTCCTGTCCTGTGTCAACCTCTCCCGTCCTGTCACCCCCCTCCCGTCCTGTGTCCCCCCCTCTCCCGTCCTGTGACCCCCTCTCCCGTCCTGTGTCCCCCCTCTCCCGTCCTGTGTCCCCCCCTCCCGTCCTGTGTCCCCCTCTCCCGTCCTGTGTCCCCCTCTCCCGTCCTGTGTCCTCCTCTCCCGTCCTGTGTCCCCTCTCTCCCATCCTGTGTCCCCCTCTCCCGTCCATTTTCCCTCCCTCTCCCGTCCTGTGTCCTCCTCTCCCGTCCTGTGACCCCCCTCTCCCGTCCTGTGTCCCCCCTCTCCCGTCCTGTGTCCCCCCTCTCCCGTCCTGTGTGCCCCCCTCTCCCGTCCTGTGTCCTCCTCTCCCGTCCTGTGTCCCCCCTCTCCCGTCCTGTGTCCCCTCTCTCCCATCCTGTGTCCCCCTCTCCCGTCCTGTGTCCCTCCTCTCCCGTCCTGTGTCCTCCTCTCCCGTCCTGTGTCCCCCCTCTCCCGTCCTGTGTCCCCCCTCTCCCGTCCTGTGTCCCCCTCTCCCGTCCTGTGTCCCCCCTCTCTCCCGTCCTGTCCCCCCCTCTCCCGTCCTGTGTCCCCACTCTCCCATTCTGTGTCCCTCCTCTCCCGTCCTGTGTCACCCTCTCCCGTCCTGTCCCCCCTCTCCGGTCCTGTGTCCCCCTCTCCCCATCCTGTGCCCCCCCTCTCCCGCCCTGTGTCCATCCTCTCCCGTCCTGTGTCCCCCTCTCCCGTCCTGTGTCCATCCTCTCCCGTCCTGTGTCGCCCTCTCCCGTCCTGTGTCCCCATCTCCCGTCCTGTGTCCCCCTCTCCTGTCCTTTGTCCCCCACTCCCGTCCTGTGTCCTCCTCTCCCGTCCTGTGTGCCCCCTCTCCCGTCCTGTGTCCCGCCTCTCCCGTTCTGTGTCCCCCTCCTCCCGTCCTGTGTCCCCCCTCTCCCATCCTGTGTCATCCCTCTCCCGTCATGTGTCACCCTCTCCCCGTCCTGTGTCCCCCTCTCCCGTCCTGTGTCCCCCCTCTCCCGTCTTGTGTCCCCCTCTCCTGTCCTGTGTCCCCCCCTCTCCCGTCCTGTGTCCCCCCTCTCCCGTCATGTGTCCCCCTCTCCCGTCCTGTGTCCCCCCTCTCCCGTCCTGAGTCCCCCCACTCCCGTCATGTGTCCTTCTCTCCCGTCCTGTGTCCCCCCCCCACTCCCGTCCTGTGTCCCTCCTCTCCCGTCCTGTGTCCCCCCCTCTCCCGTCTTGTGTCCCCCCTCTCCCGTCCTGTGTCCCCCCTCTCCCAACCTGTGTCCCCCTCTCCCGTCCTGTGTCCCCCCTCTCCCGTCCTGTGTCCCTCCTCGCCCGTCCTGTGTCCCCCTCTCCCGTATGTGTCCCCCCTCTCCCGTCCTGTGTCCCCCCTCTCCCGTCCTGTGACCTCTCTCCCGTCCTGTGTCCCCCCCTCTCCAGTCCTCTGACCCCCTCTCCCGTACTGTGCCCCCTCTCCCATCCTGTGTCCCCACTCTCCCGTCCTGTGTCCCCACTCTCCCCGTTCTGTGTCCCTCCTCTCCCGTCCTGTGTCCCCCCTCGCTCTCCTGTCCACCCTCTCCCGTCCTGTATCCCCCTCTCCCGCCCTGTGTCCTCCTCTCCTGTCCTGTGTCAACCTCTCCCGTCCTGTCACCCCTCTCCCGTCCTGTGTCCCCCTCTCCCGTCCTGTATCCCCCTCTCCCGTCCTGTGTCCCCATCTCCCGTCCTGTGTCCCCCTCTCCCGTCCTGTGTCCCTCTCTGCTGTCCTGTGTCCCTCTTCTCCCATCCTGTGTCCCCACCTCTCCCGTCCTGTGTCCCCCTCTCCCGTCCTGTTTCACCCTCTCCCGTCCTGTGTCCCCCCTCTCCCGTCCTGTGTCCCCCTCTCCCGTCTTGTGTCCCCCTCTCCCGTCCTGTGTCCCCCTCTCTCGTCCTGTGTCCCTCCTCTCCTGTCCTGCGCCCCCCCTCTCCCGTCCTGTCAACCCTCCCCCGTCCTGTATCCCCCTCTCCCGCCCTGTGTCCTCCTCTCCCGCCCTGTGTCACCCTCTCCCGTCCTGTGTCCCCCCCTCTCCCGTCCTGTGTCCCCCCTCTCCCGTCCTGTGCCCTCCTCTCCCGTCCTGTGTCACCCTCTGCCGTCCTGTTCCCCCTCTCCCGTCCTGTTCCCCCTCTCCCGTCCTGTATCCCCCCCTCTCTCGTCCTGTGTCCCCCCTCTCCCGTATTGTGTCCCCCCCTCTCCCGTCCTATGTCGCCCTCATCCCGTCCTGTGTCCCCCCCTCCCGTCCTGTGTCCCTCCTCTCCTTTCCTGTGTCCCCCTCTCCCGTCCTGTGTCCCCCTCTCCCATCCTGTGTCCCCCCTCTCCCGTCCTGTGTCCCCCTCTCCCGTCATGTGTTCGCCTCTCCCGTCCTGTGTCCCCCTCTCCCGTCATGTGTTCCCCCTCTACCGTCCTGTCCCCCCCTCTCCCGTCCTGTATCCCCCCTCTCCCGTCCTGTGTCCCCGCTCTCCCGTCCTGTGTCCCCCCTCTACCGTCCTGTCCCCCCTCTCCCGTCCTGTATCCCCCCTCTCCCGTCCTGTGTCCCCCTCTCCCGTCCTGTGTCCCTCCTCTCCCGTCCTCTGACCCCCTCTCCCGTCCTGTGTCCCCCCTCTACCGTCCTGTCCCCCTTCTCCCGTCCTGTATCCCCCCCTCTCCCGTCCTGTGTCCCCCCCCCCCGTCTTGTGTCTCCCCTCTCCCGTCCTGTCCCCCCTCTCCCGTCCCTGTGTCCTCCTCTCCCGTCCTGTGTCCCCCCACCACCGTCATGTGTCCCCCCTCTCCCGTCCTGTGTCCCCCTCTCCCGTCCTGTCCCCCCTCTCCCATCCTGTGTCCCCCCTCTCCCGTCCTGTGTCCCTCCTCTCCCGTCCTGTGTCCCCCCCTCTCCCGTCCTGTGTCCCTCCTCTCCCGTCCTGTGTCCCCCTCTCCCATCCTGTGTCCCCCCACTCTCCGGTCCTGTGCACCTCCTCTCCCGTCCTGTGTCCCCCCTCTCCCATCCTGTGTCCCCCTCTCCCATCCTGTGTCCCCCCCTTCTCCCGTCCTGTGTCTCTCCTCTCCCGTCCTGTTTCCCTCTTCTCCCATCATGTGTCCCCTCTCTCCCATCCTGTGTCCCCCTCTCCCGTCCTGTGTCCCTCCTCTCCCGTCCTGTGTCCTCCTCTCCCGTCCTGTGTCCCCCCTCTCCCGTCCTGTGTCCCCCCTCTCCCGTCCTGTGTCCCCCTCTCCCGTCCTGTGTCCCCCCTCTCCCGTCCTGTCCCCCCCTCTCCCGTCCTGTGTCCCCACTCTCCCATTCTGTGTCCCTCCTCTCCCGTCCTGTGTCACCCTCTTCCCGTCCTGTCCCCCCTCTCCCGTCCTGTGTCCTCCTCTCCCATCCTGTGTCCCCCCCTCTCCCGCCCTGTGTCCATCCTCTCCCTTCCTGTGTCCCCCTCTCCCGTCCTGTGTCCATCCTCTCCCGTCCTGTGTCGCCCTCTCCTCCCGTCCTGTGTCCCCATCTCCCGTCCTGTGTCCCCCCTCTCCTGTCCTTTGTCCCCCACTCCCGTCCTGTGTCCTCCTCTCCCGTCCTGTGTGCCCCCTTTCCCGTCCTGTGTCCCGCCTCTCCCGTTCTGTGTCCCCCTCTCCCGTCCTGTGTCCCCCCTCTCCCATCCTGTGTCCTCCCTCTCCCGTCATGCATCACCCTCTCACCGTCCTGTGTCCCCCTCTCCCATCCTGTGTCCCCCTCTCCCGTCCTGTGTCCCCCTCTCCTGTCCTGTGTCCCCCCTCTCCCATCCTGTGTCCCCCCCTCTCCTTCATGTGTCCCCCTCTCCCGTCCTGTGCCCCCCTCTCCCGTCCTGAGTCCCCCCACTCCCGTCATGTGTCCCTCTCTCCCGTCCTGTGTCCCCCCCCCCCACTCCCGTCCTGTGTCCTCCTCTCCCGTCCTGTGTCCCCCCCTCTCCCGTCCTGTGTCCCCCCTCTCCCGTCCTCTGTCCCGCCTCTCCCAACCTGTGTCCCCCTCTCCCGTCCTGTGTCCCCCTCTCTCCCGTCCTGTGTCCCCCTCTCCCGTCCTGTGTCCCTCCTCGCCCGTCCTGTGTCCCCCTCTCCCGTATGTGTCCCCCCTCTCCCGTCCTGTGTCCCCCCTCTCCCGTCCTGTGACCTCTCTCCCGTCCTGTGTCCCCCCTCTCCAGTCCTCTGACCCCCTCTCCCGTACTGTGCCCCCTCTCCCATCCTGTGTCCCCACTCTCCCGTCCTGTGTCCCCACTCTCCCGTTCTGTGTCCCTCCTCTCCCGTCCTGTGTCCCCCCTCGCTCTCCTGTCCACCCTCTCCCGTCCTGTATCCCCCTCATCCCGCCCTGTGTCCTCCTCTCCTGTCCTGTGTCAACCTCTCCCGTCCTGTCACACCTCTCCCGTCCTGTGTCCCCCTCTCCCGTCCTGTATCCCCCTCTCCCGTCCTGTGTCCCCATCTCCCGTCCTGTGTCCCCCTCTCCTGTCCTGTGTCCCTCTCTGCTGTCCTGTGTCCCTCTTCTCCCATCCTGTGTCCCCACCTCTCCCGTCCTGTGTCCCCCTCTCCCGTCCTGTTTCACCCTCTCCCGTCCTGTGTCCCCCTCTCCCGTCCTGTGTTCCCCTCTCCCGTCTTGTGTCCCCCTCTCCCGTCCTGTGTCCCCCTCTCTCGTCCTGTGTCCCTCCTCTCCTGTCCTGCGCCCCCCCTCTCTCCGTCCTGTCAACCCTCCCCCGTCCTGTATCCCCCTCTCCCACCCTGTGTCCTCCCTCTCCCGCCCTGTGTCACCCTCTCCCGTCCTGTGTCCCCCCTCTCCCGTCCTGTGTCCCCCCTCTCCCGTCCTGTGTTCGCCTCTCCCGTCCTGTGTCCTCCTCTCCCGTCCTGTGTCCATCCTCTCCCGTCCTGTGTCACCCTCTGCCGTCCTGTTCCCCCTCTCCCGTCCTGTGTCCCCCCTCTCCCGTCCTGTGTCCATCCTCTCCCGTCCTGTGTCCCCCGCTCCCGTCCTGTGTCCATCCTCTCCCGTCCTGTGCCCCCCTCTCCCGTCCTGTGTCCCCCTCTCCAGTCCTGTGTCCCCCCCTCTCCCGTCCTGTGTCCCCCCTCTCCCGTGCTGTGTCCCCCTCTCCCGTCCTGTGTCCCCCTCTCCTGTCCTGTGTCCCCCCACTCCCGTCCTGTGTCCTCCTCTCTCCCGTCCTGTGTCCCCCCCTCTCCCGTCCTGTGTCCCCCCCTCTCTCGTCCTGTGTCCCCCCTCTCCCGTATTGTGTCCCCCCTCTCCCGTCCTATGTCGCCCTCTCCCGTCCTGTGTCCCCCCCCTCCCGTCCTGTGTCCCTCCTCTCCTTTCCTGTGTCCCCCTCTCCCATCCTGTGTCCCCCTCTCCCATCCTGTGTCCCCCCCCTCTCCCGTCCTGTGTCCCCCTCTCCCGTCATGTGTTCGCCTCTCCCGTCCTGTGTCCCCCCTCTCCCGTCATGTGTTCCCCCTCTACCGTCCTGTCCCCCCCTCTCCCGTCCTGTATCCCCCCTCTCCCGTCCTGTGTCCCCGCTCTCCCGTCCTGTGTCCCCCCTCTACCGTCCTGTCCCCCCCTCTCCCGTCCTGTATCCCCCCACTCCCGTCCTGTGTCCCCCCTCTCCCGTCCTGTGTCCCTCCTCTCCCGTCCTCTGACCCCCCTCTCCCGTCCTGTGTCCCCCCCTACCGTCCCTGTCCCCCCTCTCCCGTCCTGTATCCCCCCTCTCCCGTCCTGTGTCCCCCCCCTCCCGTCTTGTGTCTCCCTCTCCCGTCCTGTCCCCCCTCTCCCCGTCCTGTGTCCTCCTCTCCCGTCCTGTGACCCCCCACCCCCCGTCATGTGTCCCCCCTCTCCCGTCCTGTGTCCCCCCTCTCCCGTCCTGTCCCCCCTCTCCCATCCTGTGTCCCCCCTCTCCCGTCCTGTGTCCCTCCTCTCCCGTCCTGTGTCCCCCCTCTCCCGTCCTGTGTCCCTCCTCTCCCGTCCTGTGTCCCCCTCTCCCATCCTGTGTTCCCCACTCTCCGGTCCTGTGCCCCTCCTCTCCCGTCCTGTGTCCCCCTCTCCCATCCTGTGTCCCCCGCTCCCATCCTGTGTCCCCCCTCTCCCGTCCTGTGTCTCTCCTCTCCCGTCCTGTTTCCCTCTTCTCCCATCATGTGTCCCCTCCTCTCCCATCCTGTGTACCCCTCTCCCATCCTGTGTCCCCCTCTCCCATCCTGTGTCCACCCTCTCCCGTCCTGTGTCTCTCCTCTCCCGTCCTGTGTCCCTCTTCTCCCATCCTGTGTCCCCCCTTCTCCCGTCCTGTGTCCCCCTCTCCCCTCCTGTGTCCCCCTCTCCCATCGTGTGTCCCCATCTCCCGTCCTGTGTCCCCCTCTCCCATCCTGTGTCCCTGTCTCCTGTCCTGTGTCCCTCTTCTCCCATTCTGTGTCCCCCCATCTCCCGTCCTGTGTCCGCCTCTCCCGTCCTGTGTCCCCCTCTCCCGTCCTGTGTCCCCCTCTCCCGACCTGTGTCCCCCTCTCCCGTCCTGTGTCCCCCTCTCCAGTCTTGTGTCCTCCTCTCCCGTCCTGTGGCCAACTCTCTCGTCCTGTGTCCCTCCTCTCCCGTCCTGTGTCCCCACTCTCCCGTCCTGTGTCCCTCCTCTCCCGTCCTGTGTCCCCCTCTCCCGTCCTGTGACCCCCTCTCCGGTCCTGTGTCCCCCTCTCCCGTCCAGTGTCCCCCCCTCCCGTCCTGTGCCTCCTCTCCCGTCCTGTGCCCCCCTCTCCCGTCCTGTGTCCCTCCTCTCCCTTCCTCTGACCCCCTCTCCCGTACTGTGCCCCCACTCCCATCCTGTGTCCCCACTCTCCCGTCCTGTGTCCCCACTCTCCCGTTCTGTGTCCCTCCTCTCCCGCCCTGTGTCCTCCTCTCCTGTCCTGTGTCAACCTCTCCCGTCCTGTCACCCCTCTCCCATCCTGCGTCCCCCCTCTCCCGTCCTGTGACCCCCTCTCCCGTCCTGTGTCCCCCCTCTCCCGTCCTGTGTCCCCCCTCTCCCGTCCTGTGTCCCCCCTCTCCCGTCCTGTGTCCCCCTCTCCCGTCCTGTGTCCTCCTCTCCCGTCCTGTGTCCCCTCTCTCCCATCCTGTGTCCCCCTCTCCCGTCCAGTTTCCCTCCTCTCCCGTCCTGTGTCCTCCTCTCCCGTCCTGTGTCCCCCTCTCCCGCCCTGTGTCCCACCTCTCCCGCCCTGTGTCCCCCTCTCCCGTCCTGTGTCCCCCTCTCCCGTCCTGTGTCCCCCCTCTCCCGTCCTGTGTCCTCCTCTCCCGTCCTGTGTCCCCCTCTCCCGTCCTGTGTCCCCTCTCTCCCATCCTGTGTCCCCCTCTCCCGTCCTGTCTCCCTCCTCTCCCGTCCTGTGTCCTCCTCTCCCGTCCTGTGTCCCCCCTCTCCCGTCCTGTTGCCCCCCTCTCCCGTCCTGTGTCCCCCTCTCCCGTCCTGTGTCCCCCCTCTCCCGTCCTGTCCCCCCTCTCCCGTCCTGTGTCCTCCTGTCCCATCCTGTGTCCCCCCTCTCCTGTCCTATCCCTCCTCTCCCGTCCTGTGTCCCCCCTCTCCCGTCCTGTGTGCCTCCTCTCCCGTCCTGTGTCCCCCTCTCCCATCCTGTGTCCCCCACTCTCCGGTCCTGTGTCTCCCTCTCCCGACCTGTGTCCCCCTCTCCCGTCCTGTGTCCCCCCTCTCCCGTCCTGTGTCCCCCTCTCCCGTCCTGTGTCCTCCCTCTCCCGTCCTGTGTCCTCCTCTCCCGTCCTGTGTCCCCCTCTCCCGTCCTGTGTCCCCTCTCTCCCATCCTGTGTCCCCCTCTCCCGTCCAGTTTCCCTCCTCTCCCGTCCTGTGTCCTCCTCTCCCGTCCTGTGTCCCCCCTCTCCCGTCCTGTGTCCCCCTCTCCCGTCCTGTGTCCCCCCTCTCCCGTCCTGTCCCCCCTCTCCCGTCCTGTGTCCCCACTCTCCCATTCTGTGTCCCTCCTCTCCCGTCCTGTGTCACCCTCTCCCGTCCTGTCCCCCCTCTCCCGTCCTGTGTCCCCCTCTCCCATCCTGTGTCCCCCCTCTCCCGCCCTGTGTCCATCCTCTCCCGTCCTGTGTCCCCCTCTCCCGTCCTGTGTCCATCCTCTCCCGTCCTGTGTCGCCCTCTCCCGTCCTGTGTCCCCATCTCCCGTCCTGTGTCCCCCTCTCCTGTCCTTTGTCCCCCACTCCCGTCCTGTGTCCTCCTCTCCCGTCCTGTGTGCCCCCTCTCCCGTCCTGTGTCCCGCCTCACCCGTTCTGTATCCCCCTCTCCCGTCCTGTGTCCCCCCTCTCCCATCCTGTGTCATCCCTCTCCCGTCATGTGTCACCCTCTCCCGTCCTGTGTCCCCCTCTCCCGTCCTGTGTCCCCCCTCTCCCATCCTGTGTCATCCCTCTCCCGTCATGTGTCACCCTCTCCCGTCCTGTGTCCCCCTCTCCCGTCCTGTGTCCCCCTCTCCCGTCCTGTGTCCCCCTCTCCTGTCCTGTGTCCCCCCTCTCCCGTCCTGTGTCCCCCCTCTCCCGTCATGTGTCCCCCTCTCCCGTCCTGTGTCCCCCCTCTCCCGTCCTGAGTCCCCCCACTCCCGTCATGTGTCCTTCTCTCCCGTCCTGTGTCCCCCCCCCACTCCCGTCCTGTGTCCTCCTCTCCCGTCCTGTGTCCCCCCTCTCCCGTCCTGTGTCCCCCCTCTCCCGTCCTGTATCCCCCCTCTCCCAACCTGTGTCCCCCTCTCCCGTCCTGTGTCCCCCTCTCCCGTCCTGTGTCCTCCTCTCCCGTCCTGTGTGCCCCCTCTCCCGTCCTGTGTCCCGCCTCTCCCGTTCTGTGTCCCCCTCTCCCGTCCTGTGTCCCCCCTCTCCCATCCTGTGTCATCCCTCTCCCGTCATGTGTCACCCTCTCCCGTCCTGTGTCCCCCTCTCCCGTCCTGTGTCCCCCTCTCCCGTCCTGTGTCCCCCTCTCCTGTCCTGTGTCCCCGCTCTCCCGTCCTGTGTCCCCCCTCTCCCGTCATGTGTCCCCCTCTCCCGTCCTGTGTCCCCCCTCTCCCGTCCTGAGTCCCCCCACTCCCGTCCTGTGTCCTCCTCTCCCGTCCTGTGTCCCCCCTCTCCCGTCCTGTGTCCCCCCTCTCCCGTCCTGTGTCACCCCTCTCCCAACCTGTGTCCCCCTCTCCCGTCCTGTGTCCCCCTCTCCCGTCCTGTGTCCCTCCTCGCCCGTCCTGTGTCCCCCTCTCCCGTATGTGTCCCCCCTCTCCCGTCCTGTGTCCCCCCTCTCCCGTCCTGTGAACTCTCTCCCGTCCTGTGTCCCCCCTCTCCAGTCCTCTGTCCCCCTCTCCTGTACTGTGCCCCCTCTCCCATCCTGTGTCCCCACTCTCCCGTCCTGTGCCCCACTCTCCCGTTCTGTGTCCCTCCTCGCTCTCCTGTCCACCCTCTCCCGTCCTGTATCCCCCTCTCCCGCCCTGTGTCCTCCTCTCCTGTCCTGTGTCAACCTCTCCCGTCCTGTCACCCCTCTCCTGTCCTGTGTCCCCCTCTCCCGTCCTGTATCCCCCTCTCCCGTCCTGTGTCCCCATCTCCCGTCCTGTGTCCCCCTCTCCCGTCCTGTGTCCCTCTCTGCTGTCCTGTGTCCCTCTTCTCCCATCCTGTGTCCCCACCTCTCCCGTCCTGTGTCCCCCTCTCCCGTCCTGTTTCACCCTCTCCCGTCCTGTGTCCCCCTCTCCCGTCCTGTGTCCCCCTCTCCCGTCTTGTGTCCCCCTCTCCCGTCCTGTGTCCCCCTCTCTCGTCCTGTGTCCCTCCTCTCCTGTCCTGCGCCCCCCCTCTCCCGTCCTGTCAACCCTCCCCCGTCCTGTATCCCCCTCTCCCGCCCTGTGTCCTCCTCTCCCGCCCTGTGTCACCCTCTCCCCTCCTGTGTCCCCCCTCTCCCGTCCTGTGTCCCCCCTCTCCCGTCCTGTGTCCTCCTCTCCCGTCCTGTGTCACCCTCTGCCGTCCTGTTCCCCCTCTCCCGTCCTGTGTCCCCCTCTCCCGTCCTGTGTCCATCCTCTCCCGTCCTGTGTCCCCCTCTCCCGTCCTGTGTCCATCCTCTCCCGTCCTGTGCCCCCCTCTCCCGTCCTGTGTCCCCCTCTCCAGTCCTGTGTCCCCCCTCTCCCGTCCTGTGTCCCCCTCTCCCGTGCTGTGTCCCCCTCTCCCGTCCTGTGGCCCCCTCTCTCGTCCTGTGTCCCTCCTCTCCCGTCCTGTGTCCCCACTCTCCCGTCCTGTGTCCCCCCTCTCCCGTCCTGTGTCCCCCCTCTCCCGTCCTGTGACCCCCCTCTCCAGTCCTGTGTCCCCCTCTCCCGTCCTGTGTCCCACCCTCCCGCCCTGTGCCTCCTCTCCCGTCCTGTGTCCCTCCTCTCCCGTCCTCTGACCCCCTCTCCCGTACTGTGCCCCCTCTCCCATCCTGTGTCCCCACTCTCCCGTCCTGTGTCCCCACTCTCCCGTTCAGTGTCCCTCCTCTCCCGTCCTGTGTCCCCCCTCTCTCTCCTGTCCACCCTCTCCCGTCCTGTATCCCCCTCTCCCGCCCTGTGTCCTCCTCTCCTGTCCTGTGTCAACCTCTCCCGTCCTGTCACCCCCTCCCGTCCTGTGTCCCCCCTCTCCCGTCCTGTGACCCCCTCTCCCGTCCTGTGTCCCCCCTCTCCCGTCCTGTGTCCCCCCTCTCCCGTCCTGTGTCCCCCTCTCCCGTCCTGTGTCCCCCTCTCCCGTCCTGTGTCCTCCTCTCCCGTCCTGTGTCCCCTCTCTCCCATCCTGTGTCCCCCTCTCCCGTCCAGTTTCCCTCCTCTCCCGTCCTGTGTCCTCCTCTCCCGTCCTGTGACCCCCCTCTCCCGTCCTGTGTCCCCCTCTCCCGTCCTGTGTCCCCCTCTCCCGTCTTGTGTCCCCCTCTCCCGTCCTGTGTCCCCCTCTCTCGTCCTGTGTCCCTCCTCTCCTGTCCTGCGCCCCCCCTCTCCCGTCCTGTCAACCCTCCCCCGTCCTGTATCCCCCTCTCCCGCCCTGTGTCCTCCTCTCCCGCCCTGTGTCACCCTCTCCCGTCCTGTGTCCCCCCTCTCCCGTCCTGTGTCCCCCCTCTCCCGTCCTGTGTCCTCCTCTCCCGTCCTGTGTCACCCTCTGCCGTCCTGTTCCCCCTCTCCCGTCCTGTGTCCCCCTCTCCTGTCCTGTGTCCATCCTCTCCCGTCCTGTGTCCCCCTCTCCCGTCCTGTGTCCATCCTCTCCCGTCCTGTGCCCCCCTCTCCCGTCCTGTGTCCCCCTCTCCAGTCCTGTGTCCCCCCTCTCCCGTCCTGTGTCCCCCTCTCCCGTGCTGTGTCCCCCTCTCCCGTCCTGTGTCCCCCTCTCCTGTCCTGTGTCCCCCACTCCCGTCCTGTGTCCTCCTTTCCCGTCCTGTGTCCCCCCTCTCCCATCCTGTGTCCCCCCTCTCTCGTCCTGTGTCCCCCCTCTCCCGTATTGTGTCCCCCCTCTCCCGTCCTATGTCGCCCTCTCCCGTCCTGTGTCCCCCCCTCCCGTCCTGTGTCCCTCCTCTCCTTTCCTCTGTCCCCCTCTCCCGTCCTGTGTCCCCCTCTCCCATCCTGTGTCCCCCCTCTCCCGTCCTGTGTCCCCCTCTCCCGTCATGTGTTCGCCTCTCCCGTCCTGTGTCCCCCTCTCCCGTCATGTGTTCCCCCTCTACCGTCCTGTCCCCCCTCTCCCGTCCTGTATCCCCCCTCTCCCGTCCTGTGTCCCCGCTCTCCCGTCCTGTGTCCCCCCTCTACCGTCCTGTCCCCCCTCTCCCGTCCTGTATCCCCCCTCTCCCGTCCTGTGTCCCCCTCTCCCGTCCTGTGTCCCTCCTCTCCCGTCCTCTGACCCCCTCTCCCGTCCTGTGTCCCCCCTCTATCGTCCTGTCCCCCTTCTCCCGTCCTGTATCCCCCCTCTCCCGTCCTGTGTCCCCCCCTCCCGTCTTGTGTCTCCCTCTCCCGTCCTGTCCCCCCTCTCCCGTCCTGTGTCCTCCTCTCTCGTCCTGTGTCCCCCCACCACCGTCATGTGTCCCCCCTCTCCCGTCCTGTGTCCCCCTCTCCCGTCCCGTCCCCCCTCTCCCATCCTGTGTCCCCCCTCTCCCGTCCTGTGTCCCTCCTCTCCCGTCCTGTGTCCCCCCTCTCCCGTCCTGTGTCCCTCCTCTCCCGTCCTGTGTCCCCCTCTCCCATCTGGTGTCCCCCACTCTCCGGTCCTGTGCCCCTCCTCTCCCGTCCTGTGTCCCCCTCTCCCATCCTGTGTCCCCCTCTCCCATCCTGTGTCCCCCCCTTCTCCCGTCCTGTGTCTCTCCTCTCCCGTCCTGTTTCCCTCTTCTCCCATCATGTGTCCCCTCTCTCCCATCCTGTGTCCCCCTCTCCCGTCCTGTGTCCCTCCTCTCCCGTCCTGTGTCCTCCTCTCCCGTCCTGTGTCCCCCCTCTCCCGTCCTGTGTCCCCCCTCTCCCGTCCTGTGTCCCCCTCTCCCGTCCTGTGTCCATCCTCTCCCGTTCTGCGTCGCCCTCTCCCGTCCTGTGTCCCCATCTCCCGTCCTGTGTCCCCCTCTCCTGTCCTTTGTCCCCCACTCCCGTCCTGTGTCCTCCTCTCCCGTCCTGTGTGCCCCCTCTCCCGTCCTGTGTCCCGCCTCTCCCGTCCTGTGTCCCCCCTCTCCCATCCTGTGTCCTCCCTCTCCCGTCATGTGTCACCCTCTCCCGTCCTGTGTCCCCCTCTCCCGTCCTGTGTCCCCCTCTCCCGTCCTGTGTCCCCCTCTCCTGTCCTGTGTCCCCCCTCTCCCGTCCTGTGTCCCCCCTCTCCCGTCATGTGTCCCCCTCTCCCGTCCTGTGTCCCCCCTCTCCCGTCCTGAGTCCCCCCACTCCCGTCATGTGTCCCTCTCTCCCGTCCTGTGTCCCCCCCCCCCACTCCCGTCCTGTGTCCTCCTCTCCCGTCCTGTGTCCCCCCTCTCCCGTCCTGTGTCCCCCCTCTCCCGTCCTCTGTCCCGCCTCTCCCAACCTGTGTCCCCCTCTCCCGTCCTGTGTCCCCCTCTCCCGTCCTGTGTCCCTCCTCGCCCGTCCTGTGTCCCCCTCTCCCGTATGTGTCCCCCCTCTCCCGTCCTGTGTCCCCCCTCTCCCGTCCTGTGACCTCTCTCCCGTCCTGTGTCCCCCCTCTCCAGTCCTCTGACCCCCTCTCCCGTACTGTGCCCCCTCTCCCATCCTGTGTCCCCACTCTCCCGTCCTGTGTCCCCACTCTCCCGTTCTGTGTCCCTCCTCTCCCGTCCTGTGTTGTAGGGGGTTTCTCTTGCTCTTTCTGGTCTCCTGCCAGGCTTCGTGCAATAATTACCCTTGAGTGGTTCGACCCACTCCCCCCTACGGTTCTAGACCTTGGACTTAGGTGCAGAGAACAGTAGTGCAGAGAAAGAACTCAATAGACCAGGTTGAATAGCACGAAATGGATGCTTTTATTTTTAAACAGTTTGAAGCATTACAAAATACATATCATAGGCACAGATTAAAGTTACTACAATCATGCACAAATTTATGAACTTGACTCTATGGAAATGGGGAACACACGGCACATCGAAAAAGGGGAAACACATTACGATTTCCCTTAACTCCCTCCCCTATACCTAAACTAAGTTTCGACCTGGGGAACTTGGGATCATGCTCACCACTCTCGAAATCGCGAGAAAGGGGGGTTCGCAGCCTTTTTGGCACCGCTTTCCGTCGTCACGTGGATTTGGAAACTTCTGGCGCAGTCGATATTCTCTCCTCCCTCGAGGCGGTGGGGTAGACCCAGCCTCGATGAGCGCTCGTTAAGGTTGAGATCCACCAAGTCAATTTGGGTTCATGGAGCAGACCCAGATGCAGGCTATGCACTTGGGAGAATCTTGTGGCATCGATCGCCGGTTCTCCAGAGGGTTTCTTCTCCGTCGGCCTGGGTCGTCGATGATCTCCCGACCCCAGTACCCGGGCCACCCTCGTCGTCTTCTCGTCGTGGCCGAGCCTTGTTTGGCTGAACACCGACCACGTTGTCCTTTTACCGAAACCGTCCGTCTTTAAAAAGACGAAAACGTTTTCATCGATCTGCCGAAGTGGAAGAGGCGCCGATCCGGGCACCGTCCGCCCTTCGTTCGTTCCTCGTAGAAGAAAGTTCTTGAAGAAAATGGAAGCCTGAAGTCGCCCAACAAGAAAGCCGTGGCAGTGAAGAAGAAGTTGTTCAAGTAACCCGGAGTCCGAAGTTTTTAGATGGACTTTCAATCCATAGTTATACTCTTTTGGGACAGTCTTATCTCCCGCCAAATCATAGTCCTGTCTTTGTATTAATTTTGGCGGGCAGAAATCTCTGCAGGGGCGCTTTGTCTTGTAACGGAGCCGGTGATAACTTAAACTGGCCTTCCTGGCCGATAATGTCTTTCAATGTCTTTTGCATTGTCACCGTGGCTCGGTTCGCATATTGATCGGTCCGGACATTTTCCTTGATGGCTGCTAAACGGTTTTTCCTTTGTACGATAAATGGGTATAAGTGTTTTTACATTGTCCGCCCATATCTTGATGGGCCCCATCCTGTACTTATAATCCATTGAATATGTATGCTGTTGCTCTGAGTTTCGGTTCCCAGAGATTGGCTTTCGTGGGCTCACTGTCTTCAATCCACAAGCCTGTCTGGCTTGCAGTAACAGAAATAAAATGGTTCATAAACTGATCACGGGGCCTGGCGGACATTTTGTATGCCCTTTTATCAAAGGTTTTTCTGTGCAAGCTTACTTTGGTCAATAAACAGTCTTAATTTTATCCAGTTTTCTTGCGTGATTTTTGCTGAAAATTGCGAATCTTACAGTGTCCCCCCTCGCTCTCCTGTCCACCCTCTCCCGTCCTGTATCCCCCTCTCCCGCCCTGCGTCCTCCTCTCCTGTCCTGTGTCAACCTCTCCCGTCCTGTCACCCCTCTCCCGTCCTGTGTCCCCCTCTCCCGTCCTGTGTCCATCCTCTCCCGTCCTGTGTCCCCCTCTCCCGTCCTGTGTCCATCCTCTCCCGTCCTGTGCCCCCCTCTCCCGTCCTGTGTCCCCCTCTCCAGTCCTGTGTCCCCCCTCTCCCGTCCTGTGTCCCCCTCTCCCGTGCTGTGTCCCCCTCTCCCGTCCTGTGGCCCCCTCTCTCGTCCTGTGTCCCTCCTCTCCCGTCCTGTGTCCCCACTCTCCCGTCCTGTGTCCCCCCTCTCCCGTCCTGTGTCCCCCCTCTCCCGTCCTGTGACCCCCCTCTCCAGTCCTGTGTCCCCCTCTCCCGTCCTGTGTCCCACCCTCCCGCCCTGTGCCTCCTCTCCCGTCCTGTGTCCCTCCTCTCCCGTCCTCTGACCCCCTCTCCCGTACTGTGCCCCCTCTCCCATCCTGTGTCCCCACTCTCCCGTCCTGTGTCCCCACTCTCCCGTTCAGTGTCCCTCCTCTCCCGTCCTGTGTCCCCCCTCTCTCTCCTGTCCACCCTCTCCCGTCCTGTATCCCCCTCTCCCGCCCTGTGTCCTCCTCTCCTGTCCTGTGTCAACCTCTCCCGTCCTGTCACCCCCTCCCGTCCTGTGTCCCCCCTCTCCCGTCCTGTGACCCCCTCTCCCGTCCTGTGTCCCCCCTCTCCCGTCCTGTGTCCCCCCTCTCCCGTCCTGTGTCCCCCTCTCCCGTCCTGTGTCCCCCTCTCCCGTCCTGTGTCCTCCTCTCCCGTCCTGTGTCCCCTCTCTCCCATCCTGTGTCCCCCTCTCCCGTCCAGTTTCCCTCCTCTCCCGTCCTGTGTCCTCCTCTCCCGTCCTGTGACCCCCCTCTCCCGTCCTGTGTCCCCCTCTCCCGTCCTGTGTCCCCCTCTCCCGTCTTGTGTCCCCCTCTCCCGTCCTGTGTCCCCCTCTCTCGTCCTGTGTCCCTCCTCTCCTGTCCTGCGCCCCCCCTCTCCCGTCCTGTCAACCCTCCCCCGTCCTGTATCCCCCTCTCCCGCCCTGTGTCCTCCTCTCCCGCCCTGTGTCACCCTCTCCCGTCCTGTGTCCCCCCTCTCCCGTCCTGTGTCCCCCCTCTCCCGTCCTGTGTCCTCCTCTCCCGTCCTGTGTCACCCTCTGCCGTCCTGTTCCCCCTCTCCCGTCCTGTGTCCCCCTCTCCTGTCCTGTGTCCATCCTCTCCCGTCCTGTGTCCCCCTCTCCCGTCCTGTGTCCATCCTCTCCCGTCCTGTGCCCCCCTCTCCCGTCCTGTGTCCCCCTCTCCAGTCCTGTGTCCCCCCTCTCCCGTCCTGTGTCCCCCTCTCCCGTGCTGTGTCCCCCTCTCCCGTCCTGTGTCCCCCTCTCCTGTCCTGTGTCCCCCACTCCCGTCCTGTGTCCTCCTTTCCCGTCCTGTGTCCCCCCTCTCCCATCCTGTGTCCCCCCTCTCTCGTCCTGTGTCCCCCCTCTCCCGTATTGTGTCCCCCCTCTCCCGTCCTATGTCGCCCTCTCCCGTCCTGTGTCCCCCCCTCCCGTCCTGTGTCCCTCCTCTCCTTTCCTCTGTCCCCCTCTCCCGTCCTGTGTCCCCCTCTCCCATCCTGTGTCCCCCCTCTCCCGTCCTGTGTCCCCCTCTCCCGTCATGTGTTCGCCTCTCCCGTCCTGTGTCCCCCTCTCCCGTCATGTGTTCCCCCTCTACCGTCCTGTCCCCCCTCTCCCGTCCTGTATCCCCCCTCTCCCGTCCTGTGTCCCCGCTCTCCCGTCCTGTGTCCCCCCTCTACCGTCCTGTCCCCCCTCTCCCGTCCTGTATCCCCCCTCTCCCGTCCTGTGTCCCCCTCTCCCGTCCTGTGTCCCTCCTCTCCCGTCCTCTGACCCCCTCTCCCGTCCTGTGTCCCCCCTCTATCGTCCTGTCCCCCTTCTCCCGTCCTGTATCCCCCCTCTCCCGTCCTGTGTCCCCCCCTCCCGTCTTGTGTCTCCCTCTCCCGTCCTGTCCCCCCTCTCCCGTCCTGTGTCCTCCTCTCTCGTCCTGTGTCCCCCCACCACCGTCATGTGTCCCCCCTCTCCCGTCCTGTGTCCCCCTCTCCCGTCCCGTCCCCCCTCTCCCATCCTGTGTCCCCCCTCTCCCGTCCTGTGTCCCTCCTCTCCCGTCCTGTGTCCCCCCTCTCCCGTCCTGTGTCCCTCCTCTCCCGTCCTGTGTCCCCCTCTCCCATCTGGTGTCCCCCACTCTCCGGTCCTGTGCCCCTCCTCTCCCGTCCTGTGTCCCCCTCTCCCATCCTGTGTCCCCCTCTCCCATCCTGTGTCCCCCCCTTCTCCCGTCCTGTGTCTCTCCTCTCCCGTCCTGTTTCCCTCTTCTCCCATCATGTGTCCCCTCTCTCCCATCCTGTGTCCCCCTCTCCCGTCCTGTGTCCCTCCTCTCCCGTCCTGTGTCCTCCTCTCCCGTCCTGTGTCCCCCCTCTCCCGTCCTGTGTCCCCCCTCTCCCGTCCTGTGTCCCCCTCTCCCGTCCTGTGTCCATCCTCTCCCGTTCTGCGTCGCCCTCTCCCGTCCTGTGTCCCCATCTCCCGTCCTGTGTCCCCCTCTCCTGTCCTTTGTCCCCCACTCCCGTCCTGTGTCCTCCTCTCCCGTCCTGTGTGCCCCCTCTCCCGTCCTGTGTCCCGCCTCTCCCGTCCTGTGTCCCCCCTCTCCCATCCTGTGTCCTCCCTCTCCCGTCATGTGTCACCCTCTCCCGTCCTGTGTCCCCCTCTCCCGTCCTGTGTCCCCCTCTCCCGTCCTGTGTCCCCCTCTCCTGTCCTGTGTCCCCCCTCTCCCGTCCTGTGTCCCCCCTCTCCCGTCATGTGTCCCCCTCTCCCGTCCTGTGTCCCCCCTCTCCCGTCCTGAGTCCCCCCACTCCCGTCATGTGTCCCTCTCTCCCGTCCTGTGTCCCCCCCCCCCACTCCCGTCCTGTGTCCTCCTCTCCCGTCCTGTGTCCCCCCTCTCCCGTCCTGTGTCCCCCCTCTCCCGTCCTCTGTCCCGCCTCTCCCAACCTGTGTCCCCCTCTCCCGTCCTGTGTCCCCCTCTCCCGTCCTGTGTCCCTCCTCGCCCGTCCTGTGTCCCCCTCTCCCGTATGTGTCCCCCCTCTCCCGTCCTGTGTCCCCCCTCTCCCGTCCTGTGACCTCTCTCCCGTCCTGTGTCCCCCCTCTCCAGTCCTCTGACCCCCTCTCCCGTACTGTGCCCCCTCTCCCATCCTGTGTCCCCACTCTCCCGTCCTGTGTCCCCACTCTCCCGTTCTGTGTCCCTCCTCTCCCGTCCTGTGTTGTAGGGGGTTTCTCTTGCTCTTTCTGGTCTCCTGCCAGGCTTCGTGCAATAATTACCCTTGAGTGGTTCGACCCACTCCCCCCTACGGTTCTAGACCTTGGACTTAGGTGCAGAGAACAGTAGTGCAGAGAAAGAACTCAATAGACCAGGTTGAATAGCACGAAATGGATGCTTTTATTTTTAAACAGTTTGAAGCATTACAAAATACATATCATAGGCACAGATTAAAGTTACTACAATCATGCACAAATTTATGAACTTGACTCTATGGAAATGGGGAACACACGGCACATCGAAAAAGGGGAAACACATTACGATTTCCCTTAACTCCCTCCCCTATACCTAAACTAAGTTTCGACCTGGGGAACTTGGGATCATGCTCACCACTCTCGAAATCGCGAGAAAGGGGGGTTCGCAGCCTTTTTGGCACCGCTTTCCGTCGTCACGTGGATTTGGAAACTTCTGGCGCAGTCGATATTCTCTCCTCCCTCGAGGCGGTGGGGTAGACCCAGCCTCGATGAGCGCTCGTTAAGGTTGAGATCCACCAAGTCAATTTGGGTTCATGGAGCAGACCCAGATGCAGGCTATGCACTTGGGAGAATCTTGTGGCATCGATCGCCGGTTCTCCAGAGGGTTTCTTCTCCGTCGGCCTGGGTCGTCGATGATCTCCCGACCCCAGTACCCGGGCCACCCTCGTCGTCTTCTCGTCGTGGCCGAGCCTTGTTTGGCTGAACACCGACCACGTTGTCCTTTTACCGAAACCGTCCGTCTTTAAAAAGACGAAAACGTTTTCATCGATCTGCCGAAGTGGAAGAGGCGCCGATCCGGGCACCGTCCGCCCTTCGTTCGTTCCTCGTAGAAGAAAGTTCTTGAAGAAAATGGAAGCCTGAAGTCGCCCAACAAGAAAGCCGTGGCAGTGAAGAAGAAGTTGTTCAAGTAACCCGGAGTCCGAAGTTTTTAGATGGACTTTCAATCCATAGTTATACTCTTTTGGGACAGTCTTATCTCCCGCCAAATCATAGTCCTGTCTTTGTATTAATTTTGGCGGGCAGAAATCTCTGCAGGGGCGCTTTGTCTTGTAACGGAGCCGGTGATAACTTAAACTGGCCTTCCTGGCCGATAATGTCTTTCAATGTCTTTTGCATTGTCACCGTGGCTCGGTTCGCATATTGATCGGTCCGGACATTTTCCTTGATGGCTGCTAAACGGTTTTTCCTTTGTACGATAAATGGGTATAAGTGTTTTTACATTGTCCGCCCATATCTTGATGGGCCCCATCCTGTACTTATAATCCATTGAATATGTATGCTGTTGCTCTGAGTTTCGGTTCCCAGAGATTGGCTTTCGTGGGCTCACTGTCTTCAATCCACAAGCCTGTCTGGCTTGCAGTAACAGAAATAAAATGGTTCATAAACTGATCACGGGGCCTGGCGGACATTTTGTATGCCCTTTTATCAAAGGTTTTTCTGTGCAAGCTTACTTTGGTCAATAAACAGTCTTAATTTTATCCAGTTTTCTTGCGTGATTTTTGCTGAAAATTGCGAATCTTACAGTGTCCCCCCTCGCTCTCCTGTCCACCCTCTCCCGTCCTGTATCCCCCTCTCCCGCCCTGCGTCCTCCTCTCCTGTCCTGTGTCAACCTCTCCCGTCCTGTCACCCCTCTCCCGTCCTGTGTCCCCCTCTCCCGTCCTGTGTCCATCCTCTCCCGTCCTGTGTCCCCCTCTCCCGTCCTGTGTCCATCCTCTCCCGTCCTGTGCCCCCCTCTCCCGTCCTGTGTCCCCCTCTCCAGTCCTGTGTCCCCCCTCTCCCGTCCTGTGTCCCCCTCTCCCGTGCTGTGTCCCCCTCTCCCGTCCTGTGGCCCCCTCTCTCGTCCTGTGTCCCTCCTCTCCCGTCCTGTGTCCCCACTCTCCCGTCCTGTGTCCCCCCTCTCCCGTCCTGTGTCCCCCCTCTCCCGTCCTGTGACCCCCCTCTCCAGTCCTGTGTCCCCCTCTCCCGTCCTGTGTCCCACCCTCCCGCCCTGTGCCTCCTCTCCCGTCCTGTGTCCCTCCTCTCCCGTCCTCTGACCCCCTCTCCCGTACTGTGCCCCCTCTCCCATCCTGTGTCCCCACTCTCCCGTCCTGTGTCCCCACTCTCCCGTTCAGTGTCCCTCCTCTCCCGTCCTGTGTCCCCCCTCTCTCTCCTGTCCACCCTCTCCCGTCCTGTATCCCCCTCTCCCGCCCTGTGTCCTCCTCTCCTGTCCTGTGTCAACCTCTCCCGTCCTGTCACCCCCTCCCGTCCTGTGTCCCCCCTCTCCCGTCCTGTGACCCCCTCTCCCGTCCTGTGTCCCCCCTCTCCCGTCCTGTGTCCCCCCTCTCCCGTCCTGTGTCCCCCTCTCCCGTCCTGTGTCCCCCTCTCCCGTCCTGTGTCCTCCTCTCCCGTCCTGTGTCCCCTCTCTCCCATCCTGTGTCCCCCTCTCCCGTCCAGTTTCCCTCCTCTCCCGTCCTGTGTCCTCCTCTCCCGTCCTGTGACCCCCCTCTCCCGTCCTGTGTCCCCCTCTCCCGTCCTGTGTCCCCCTCTCCCGTCTTGTGTCCCCCTCTCCCGTCCTGTGTCCCCCTCTCTCGTCCTGTGTCCCTCCTCTCCTGTCCTGCGCCCCCCCTCTCCCGTCCTGTCAACCCTCCCCCGTCCTGTATCCCCCTCTCCCGCCCTGTGTCCTCCTCTCCCGCCCTGTGTCACCCTCTCCCGTCCTGTGTCCCCCCTCTCCCGTCCTGTGTCCCCCCTCTCCCGTCCTGTGTCCTCCTCTCCCGTCCTGTGTCACCCTCTGCCGTCCTGTTCCCCCTCTCCCGTCCTGTGTCCCCCTCTCCTGTCCTGTGTCCATCCTCTCCCGTCCTGTGTCCCCCTCTCCCGTCCTGTGTCCATCCTCTCCCGTCCTGTGCCCCCCTCTCCCGTCCTGTGTCCCCCTCTCCAGTCCTGTGTCCCCCCTCTCCCGTCCTGTGTCCCCCTCTCCCGTGCTGTGTCCCCCTCTCCCGTCCTGTGTCCCCCTCTCCTGTCCTGTGTCCCCCACTCCCGTCCTGTGTCCTCCTTTCCCGTCCTGTGTCCCCCCTCTCCCATCCTGTGTCCCCCCTCTCTCGTCCTGTGTCCCCCCTCTCCCGTATTGTGTCCCCCCTCTCCCGTCCTATGTCGCCCTCTCCCGTCCTGTGTCCCCCCCTCCCGTCCTGTGTCCCTCCTCTCCTTTCCTCTGTCCCCCTCTCCCGTCCTGTGTCCCCCTCTCCCATCCTGTGTCCCCCCTCTCCCGTCCTGTGTCCCCCTCTCCCGTCATGTGTTCGCCTCTCCCGTCCTGTGTCCCCCTCTCCCGTCATGTGTTCCCCCTCTACCGTCCTGTCCCCCCTCTCCCGTCCTGTATCCCCCCTCTCCCGTCCTGTGTCCCCGCTCTCCCGTCCTGTGTCCCCCCTCTACCGTCCTGTCCCCCCTCTCCCGTCCTGTATCCCCCCTCTCCCGTCCTGTGTCCCCCTCTCCCGTCCTGTGTCCCTCCTCTCCCGTCCTCTGACCCCCTCTCCCGTCCTGTGTCCCCCCTCTATCGTCCTGTCCCCCTTCTCCCGTCCTGTATCCCCCCTCTCCCGTCCTGTGTCCCCCCCTCCCGTCTTGTGTCTCCCTCTCCCGTCCTGTCCCCCCTCTCCCGTCCTGTGTCCTCCTCTCTCGTCCTGTGTCCCCCCACCACCGTCATGTGTCCCCCCTCTCCCGTCCTGTGTCCCCCTCTCCCGTCCCGTCCCCCCTCTCCCATCCTGTGTCCCCCCTCTCCCGTCCTGTGTCCCTCCTCTCCCGTCCTGTGTCCCCCCTCTCCCGTCCTGTGTCCCTCCTCTCCCGTCCTGTGTCCCCCTCTCCCATCTGGTGTCCCCCACTCTCCGGTCCTGTGCCCCTCCTCTCCCGTCCTGTGTCCCCCTCTCCCATCCTGTGTCCCCCTCTCCCATCCTGTGTCCCCCCCTTCTCCCGTCCTGTGTCTCTCCTCTCCCGTCCTGTTTCCCTCTTCTCCCATCATGTGTCCCCTCTCTCCCATCCTGTGTCCCCCTCTCCCGTCCTGTGTCCCTCCTCTCCCGTCCTGTGTCCTCCTCTCCCGTCCTGTGTCCCCCCTCTCCCGTCCTGTGTCCCCCCTCTCCCGTCCTGTGTCCCCCTCTCCCGTCCTGTGTCCATCCTCTCCCGTTCTGCGTCGCCCTCTCCCGTCCTGTGTCCCCATCTCCCGTCCTGTGTCCCCCTCTCCTGTCCTTTGTCCCCCACTCCCGTCCTGTGTCCTCCTCTCCCGTCCTGTGTGCCCCCTCTCCCGTCCTGTGTCCCGCCTCTCCCGTCCTGTGTCCCCCCTCTCCCATCCTGTGTCCTCCCTCTCCCGTCATGTGTCACCCTCTCCCGTCCTGTGTCCCCCTCTCCCGTCCTGTGTCCCCCTCTCCCGTCCTGTGTCCCCCTCTCCTGTCCTGTGTCCCCCCTCTCCCGTCCTGTGTCCCCCCTCTCCCGTCATGTGTCCCCCTCTCCCGTCCTGTGTCCCCCCTCTCCCGTCCTGAGTCCCCCCACTCCCGTCATGTGTCCCTCTCTCCCGTCCTGTGTCCCCCCCCCCCACTCCCGTCCTGTGTCCTCCTCTCCCGTCCTGTGTCCCCCCTCTCCCGTCCTGTGTCCCCCCTCTCCCGTCCTCTGTCCCGCCTCTCCCAACCTGTGTCCCCCTCTCCCGTCCTGTGTCCCCCTCTCCCGTCCTGTGTCCCTCCTCGCCCGTCCTGTGTCCCCCTCTCCCGTATGTGTCCCCCCTCTCCCGTCCTGTGTCCCCCCTCTCCCGTCCTGTGACCTCTCTCCCGTCCTGTGTCCCCCCTCTCCAGTCCTCTGACCCCCTCTCCCGTACTGTGCCCCCTCTCCCATCCTGTGTCCCCACTCTCCCGTCCTGTGTCCCCACTCTCCCGTTCTGTGTCCCTCCTCTCCCGTCCTGTGTTGTAGGGGGTTTCTCTTGCTCTTTCTGGTCTCCTGCCAGGCTTCGTGCAATAATTACCCTTGAGTGGTTCGACCCACTCCCCCCTACGGTTCTAGACCTTGGACTTAGGTGCAGAGAACAGTAGTGCAGAGAAAGAACTCAATAGACCAGGTTGAATAGCACGAAATGGATGCTTTTATTTTTAAACAGTTTGAAGCATTACAAAATACATATCATAGGCACAGATTAAAGTTACTACAATCATGCACAAATTTATGAACTTGACTCTATGGAAATGGGGAACACACGGCACATCGAAAAAGGGGAAACACATTACGATTTCCCTTAACTCCCTCCCCTATACCTAAACTAAGTTTCGACCTGGGGAACTTGGGATCATGCTCACCACTCTCGAAATCGCGAGAAAGGGGGGTTCGCAGCCTTTTTGGCACCGCTTTCCGTCGTCACGTGGATTTGGAAACTTCTGGCGCAGTCGATATTCTCTCCTCCCTCGAGGCGGTGGGGTAGACCCAGCCTCGATGAGCGCTCGTTAAGGTTGAGATCCACCAAGTCAATTTGGGTTCATGGAGCAGACCCAGATGCAGGCTATGCACTTGGGAGAATCTTGTGGCATCGATCGCCGGTTCTCCAGAGGGTTTCTTCTCCGTCGGCCTGGGTCGTCGATGATCTCCCGACCCCAGTACCCGGGCCACCCTCGTCGTCTTCTCGTCGTGGCCGAGCCTTGTTTGGCTGAACACCGACCACGTTGTCCTTTTACCGAAACCGTCCGTCTTTAAAAAGACGAAAACGTTTTCATCGATCTGCCGAAGTGGAAGAGGCGCCGATCCGGGCACCGTCCGCCCTTCGTTCGTTCCTCGTAGAAGAAAGTTCTTGAAGAAAATGGAAGCCTGAAGTCGCCCAACAAGAAAGCCGTGGCAGTGAAGAAGAAGTTGTTCAAGTAACCCGGAGTCCGAAGTTTTTAGATGGACTTTCAATCCATAGTTATACTCTTTTGGGACAGTCTTATCTCCCGCCAAATCATAGTCCTGTCTTTGTATTAATTTTGGCGGGCAGAAATCTCTGCAGGGGCGCTTTGTCTTGTAACGGAGCCGGTGATAACTTAAACTGGCCTTCCTGGCCGATAATGTCTTTCAATGTCTTTTGCATTGTCACCGTGGCTCGGTTCGCATATTGATCGGTCCGGACATTTTCCTTGATGGCTGCTAAACGGTTTTTCCTTTGTACGATAAATGGGTATAAGTGTTTTTACATTGTCCGCCCATATCTTGATGGGCCCCATCCTGTACTTATAATCCATTGAATATGTATGCTGTTGCTCTGAGTTTCGGTTCCCAGAGATTGGCTTTCGTGGGCTCACTGTCTTCAATCCACAAGCCTGTCTGGCTTGCAGTAACAGAAATAAAATGGTTCATAAACTGATCACGGGGCCTGGCGGACATTTTGTATGCCCTTTTATCAAAGGTTTTTCTGTGCAAGCTTACTTTGGTCAATAAACAGTCTTAATTTTATCCAGTTTTCTTGCGTGATTTTTGCTGAAAATTGCGAATCTTACAGTGTCCCCCCTCGCTCTCCTGTCCACCCTCTCCCGTCCTGTATCCCCCTCTCCCGCCCTGCGTCCTCCTCTCCTGTCCTGTGTCAACCTCTCCCGTCCTGTCACCCCTCTCCCGTCCTGTGTCCCCCTCTCCCGTCCTGTGTCCATCCTCTCCCGTCCTGTGTCCCCCTCTCCCGTCCTGTGTCCATCCTCTCCCGTCCTGTGTCCCCCTCTCTCGTCCTGTGTCCCTCCTCTCTTGTCCTGCGCCCCCCCTCTCCCGTCCTGTCAACCCTCCCCCGTCCTGTATCCCCCTCTCCCGCCCTGTGTCCTCCTCTCCCGCCCTGTGTCACCCTCTCCCGTCCTGTGTCCCCCCTCTCCCGTCCTGTGTCCCCCCTCTCCCGTCCTGTGTCCTCCTCTCCCGTCCTGTGTCACCCTCTGCCGTCCTGTTCCCCCTCTCCCGTCCTGTGTCCCCCTCTCCCGTCCTGTGTCCATCCTCTCCCGTCCTGTGTCCCCCTCTCCCGTCCTGTGTCCATCCTCTCCCGTCCTGTGCCCCCCTCTCCCGTCCTGTGTCCCCCTCTCGAGTCCTGTGTCCCCCCTCTCCCGTCCTGTGTCCCCCTCTCCCGTGCTGTGTCCCCCTCTCCCGTCCTGTGTCCCCCTCTCCTGTCCTGTGTCCCCCACTCCCGTCCTGTGTCCTCCTCTCCCGTCCTGTGTCCCCCCTCTCCCGTCCTGTGTCCCCCCTCTCTCGTCCTGTGTCCCCCCTCTCCCGTATTGTGTCCCCCCTCTCCCATCCTATGTTGCCCTCTCCCGTCCTGTTGCCCCCCTCCCGTCCTGTGTCCCTCCTCTTCTTTCCTGTGTCCCCCTCTCCCGTCCTGTGTCACCCTCTCCCATCCTGTGTCCCCCCTCTCCCGTCCTGTGTCCCCCTCTCCCATCATGTGTTCGCTTCTCCCGTCCTGTGTCCCCCTCTCCCGTCATGTGTTCCCCCTCTACCGTCCTGTCCCCCCTCTCCCGTCCTGTATCCCCCCTCTCCCGTCCTGTGTCCCCGCTCTCCCGTCCTGTGTCCCCCCTCTACCGTCCTGTCCCCCCTCTCCCGTCCTGTATCCCCCCTCTCCCGTCCTGTGTCCCCCTCTCCCATCCTGTGTCCCTCCTCTCCCGTCCTCTGACCCCCTCTCCCGTCCTGTGTCCCCCCTCTACCGTCCTGTCCCCCCTCTCCCGTCCTGTATCCCCCCTCTCCCGTCCTGTGTCCCCCCTCCCGTCTTGTGTCTCCCTCTCCCGTCCTGTCCCCCCTCTCCCGTCCTGTGCCTTCCTCTCCCGTCCTGTGTCCCCCCACCCCCGTCATGTGTCCCCCCTCTCCCGTCCTGTGTCCCCCTCTCCCGTCCTGTCCCCCCTCTCCCATCCTGTGTCCCCCCTCTCCCGTCCTGTGTCCCTCCTCTCCCGTCCTGTGTCCCCCCTCTCCCGTCCTGTGTCCCTCCTCTCCCGTCCTGTGTCCCCCTCTCCCATCCTGTGTTCCCCACTCTCCGGTCCTGTGCCCCTCCTCTCCCGTCCTGTGTCCCCCTCTCCCATCCTGTGTCCCCCTCTCCCATCCTGTGTCCCCCCTCTCCCGTCCTGTGTCTCTCCTCTCCCGTCCTGTTTCCCTCTTCTCCCATCATGTGTCCCCTCCTCTCCCATCCTGTGTACCCCTCTCCCATCCTGTGTCCCCCTCTCCCATCCTGTGTCCACCCTCTCCCGTCCTGTGTCCCTCCTCTCCCGTCCTGTGTCCCTCTTCTCCCATCCTGTGTCCCCCCTTCTCCCGTCCTGTGTCCCCCTCTCCCATCGTGTGTCCCCATCTCCCGTCCTGTGTCCCCCTCTCCCATCCTGTGTCCCTGTCTCCTGTCCTGTGTCCCTCTTCTCCCATTCTGTGTCCCCCCATCTCCCGTCCTGTGTCCGCCTCTCCCGTCCTGTGTCCCCCTCTCCCGTCCTGTGTCCCCCTCTCCCGACCTGTGTCCCCCTCTCCCGTCCTGTGTCCCCCTCTCCAGTCTTGTGTCCCCCTCTCCCGTCCTGTGGCCCCCTCTCTCGTCCTGTGTCTCTCCTCTCCCGTCCTGTGTCCCCACTCTCCCGTCCTGTGTCCCCCCTCTCCCGTCCTGTGTCCCCCTCTCCCGTCCTGTGACCCCCTCTCCGGTCCTGTGTCCCCCTCTCCCGTCCAGTGTCCCCCCCTCCCGTCCTGTGCCTCCTCTCCCGTCCTGTGCCCCCCTCTCCCGTCCTGTGTCCCCACTCCCATCCTGTGTCCCCACTCTCCCGTCCTGTGTCCCCACTCCCATCCTGTGTCCCCACTCTCCCGTCCTGTGTCCCCACTCTCCCGTTCTGTGTCCCTCCTCTCCCGCCCTGTGTCCTCCTCTCCTGTCCTGTGTCAACCTCTCCCGTCCTGTCACCCCTCTCCCATCCTGCGCCCCCCCTCTCCCGTCCTGTGACCCCCTCTCCCGTCCTGTGTCCCCCCTCTCCCGTCCTGTGTCCCCCCTCTCCCGTCTTGTGTCCCCCTCTCCTGTCCTTTGTCCCCCACTCCCGTCCTGTGTCCTCCTCTCCCGTCCTGTGTGCCCCCTCTCCCGTCCTGTGTCCCGCCTCTCCCGTCCTGTGTCCCCCCTCTCCCATCCTGTGTCCTCCCTCTCCCATCATGTGTCACCCTCTCCCGTCCTGTGTCCCCCTCTCCCGTCCTGTGTCCCCCTCTCCCGTCCTGTGTCCCCCTCTCCTGTCCTGTGTCCCCCCTCTCCCGTCCTGTGTCCCCCCTCTCCCGTCATGTGTCCCCCACTCCCGTCCTGTGTCCCCCCTCTCCCGTCCTGAGTCCCCCCACTCCCGTCATGTGTCCCTCTCTCCCGTCCTGTGTCCCCCCCCCCCACTCCCGTCCTGTGTCCTCCTCTCCCGTCCTGTGTCCCCCCTCTCCCGTCCTGTGTCCCCCCTCTCCCGTCCTCTGTCCCGCCTCTCCCAACCTGTGTCCCCCTCTCCCGTCCTGTGTCCCCCTCTCCCGTCCTGTGTCCCTCCTCGCCCGTCCTGTGTCCCCCTCTCCCGTATGTGTCCCCCCTCTCCCGTCCTGTGTCCCCCCTCTCCCGTCCTGTGACCTCTCTCCCGTCCTGTGTCCCCCCTCTCCAGTCCTCTGACCCCCTCTCCCGTACTGTGCCCCCTCTCCCATTCTGTGTCCCCACTCTCCCGTCCTGTGTCCCCACTCTCCCGTTCTGTGTCCCTCCTCTCCCGTCCTGTGTCCCCCCTCGCTCTCCTGTCCACCCTCTCCCGTCCTGTATCCCCCTCTCCCGCCCTGCGTCCTCCTCTCCTGTCCTGTGTCAACCTCTCCCGTCCTGTCACCCCTCTCCCGTCCTGTGTCCCCCTCTCCCGTCCTGTATCCCCCTCTCCCGTCCTGTGTCCCCATCTCCCGTCCTGTGTCCCCCTCTCCTGTCCTGTGTCCCTCTCTGCTGTCCTGTGTCCCTCTTCTCCCATCCTGTGTCCCCACCTCTCCCGTCCTGTGTCCCCCTCTCCCGTCCTGTTTCACCCTCTCCCGTCCTGTGTCCCCCTCTCCCGTCCTGTGTCCCCCTCTCCCGTCTTGTGTCCCCCTCTCCCGTCCTGTGTCCCCCTCTCTCGTCCTTTGTCCCTCCTCTCCTGTCCTGCGCCCCCCCTCTCCCGTCCTGTCAACCCTCCCCCGTCCTGTATCCCCCTCTCCCGCCCTGTGTCCTCCTCTCCCGCCCTGTGTCACCCTCTCCCGTCCTGTGTCCCCCCTCTCCCGTCCTGTGTCCCCCCTCTCCCGTCCTGTGTCCTCCTCTCCCGTCCTGTGTCACCCTCTGCCGTCCTGTTCCCCCTCTCCCGTCCTGTGTCCCCCTCTCCCGTCCTGTGTCCATCCTCTCCCGTCCTGTGTCCCCCTCTCCCGTCCTGTGTCCATCCTCTCCCGTCCTGTGCCCCCCTCTCCCGTCCTGTGTCCCCCTCTCGAGTCCTGTGTCCCCCCTCTCCCGTCCTGTGTCCCCCTCTCCCGTGCTGTGTCCCTCTCTCCCGTCCTGTGTCCCCCTCTCCTGTCCTGTGTCCCCCACTCCCGTCCTGTGTCCTCCTCTCCCGTCCTGTGTCCCCCCTCTCCCGTCCTGTGTCCCCCCTCTCTCGTCCTGTGTCCCCCCTCTCCCGTATTGTGTCCCCCCTCTCCCATCCTATGTTGCCCTCTCCCGTCCTGTGTCCCCCCCTCCCGTCCTGTGTCCCTCCTCTCCTTTCCTGTGTCCCCCTCTCCCGTCCTGTGTCACCCTCTCCCATCCTGTGTCCCCCCTCTCCCGTCCTGTGTCCCCCTCTCCCGTCATGTGTTCGCTTCTCCCGTCCTGTGTCCCCCTCTCCCGTCATGTGTTCCCCCTCTACCGTCCTGTCCCCCCTCTCCCGTCCTGTATCCCCCCTCTCCCGTCCTGTGTCCCCGCTCTCCCGTCCTGTGTCCCCCCTCTACCGTCCTGTCCCCCCTCTCCCGTCCTGTATCCCCCCTCTCCCGTCCTGTGTCCCCCTCTCCCGTCCTGTGTCCCTCCTCTCCCGTCCTCTGACCCCCTCTCCCGTCCTGTGTCCCCCCTCTACCGTCCTGTCCCCCCTCTCCCGTCCTGTATCCCCCCTCTCCCGTCCTGTGTCCCCCCTCCCGTCTTGTGTCTCCCTCTCCCGTCCTGTCCCCCCTCTCCCGTCCTGTGCCTTCCTCTCCCGTCCTGTGTCCCCCCACCCCCGTCATGTGTCCCCCCTCTCCCGTCCTGTGTCCCCCTCTCCCGTCCTGTCCCCCCTCTCCCATCCTGTGTCCCCCCTCTCCCGTCCTGTGTCCCTCCTCTCCCGTCCTGTGTCCCCCCTCTCCCGTCCTGTGTCCCTCCTCTCCCGTCCTGTGTCCCCCTCTCCCATCCTGTGTTCCCCACTCTCCGGTCCTGTGCCCCTCCTCTCCCGTCCTGTGTCCCCCTCTCCCATCCTGTGTCCCCCTCTCCCATCCTGTGTCCCCCCTCTCCCGTCCTGTGTCTCTCCTCTCCCGTCCTGTTTCCCTCTTCTCCCATCATGTGTCCCCTCCTCTCCCATCCTGTGTACCCCTCTCCCATCCTGTGTCCCCCTCTCCCATCCTGTGTCCACCCTCTCCCGTCCTGTGTCCCCCCTCTCCCGTCCTGTGTCCCCCCTCTCCCGTCTTGTGTCCCGCTCTCCCGTCCTGTGTCCCCCTCTCCCGTCCTGTGTCCTCCTCTCCCGTCCTGTGTCCCCTCTCTCCCATCCTGTGTCCCCCTCTCCCGTCCAGTTTCCCTCCTCTCCCGTCCTGTGTCCTCCGCTCCCGTTCTGTGTCCCCCTCTCCCGTCCTGTGTCCCCCTCTCCCGTCCTGTGTCCCCCTCTCCCGTCTTGTGTCCCCCTCTCCCGTCCTGTGTCCCCCTCTCTCGTCCTGTGTCCCTCCTCTCCTGTCCTGCGCCCCCCCTCTCCCGTCCTGTCAACCCTCCCCCGTCCTGTATCCCCCTCTCCCGCCCTGTGTCCTCCTCTCCCGCCCTGTGTCACCCTCTCCCGTCCTGTGTCCCCCCTCTCCCGTCCTGTGTCCCCCCTCTCCCGTCCTGTGTCCTCCTCTCCCGTCCTGTGTCACCCTCTGCCGTCCTGTTCCCCCTCTCCCGTCCTGTGTCCCCCCTCTCCCGTCCTGTGTCCATCCTCTCCCGTCCTGTGTCCCCCTCTCCCGTCCTGTGTCCATCCTCTCCCGTCCTGTGCCCCCCTCTCCCGTCCTGTGTCCCCCTCTCGAGTCCTGTGTCCCCCCTCTCCGTCCTGTGTCCCCCTCTCCCGTGCTGTGTCCCCCTCTCCCGTCCTGTGTCCCCCTCTCCTGTCCTGTGTCCCCCACTCCCGTCCTGTGTCCTCCTCTCCCGTCCTGTGTCCCCCCTCTCCCGTCCTGTGTCCCCCCTCTCTCGTCCTGTGTCCCCCCTCTCCCGTATTGTGTCCCCCCTCTCCCATCCTATGTTGCCCTCTCCCGTCCTGTGTCCCCCCCTCCCGTCCTGTGTCCCTCCTCTCCTTTCCTGTGTCCCCCTCTCCCGTCCTGTGTCACCCTCTCCCATCCTGTGTCCCCCCCTCCCGTCCTGTGTCCCCCTCTCCCGTCATGTGTTCGCTTCTCCCGTCCTGTGTCCCCCTCTCCCGTCATGTGTTCCCCCTCTACCGTCCTGTCCCCCCTCTCCCGTCCTGTATCCCCCCTCTCCCGTCCTGTGTCCCCGCTCTCCCGTCCTGTGTCCCCCCTCTACCGTCCTGTCCCCCCTCTCCCGTCCTGTATCCCCCCTCTCCCGTCCTGTGTCCCCCTCTCCCGTCCTGTGTCCCTCCTCTCCCGTCCTCTGACCCCCTCTCCCGTCCTGTGTCCCCCCTCTACCGTCCTGTCCCCCCTCTCCCGTCCTGTATCCCCCCTCTCCCGTCCTGTGTCCCCCCTCCCGTCTTGTGTCTCCCTCTCCCGTCCTGTCCCCCCTCTCCCGTCCTGTGCCTTCCTCTCCCGTCCTGTGTCCCCCCACCCCCGTCATGTGTCCCCCCTCTCCCGTCCTGTGTCCCCCTCTCCCGTCCTGTCCCCCCTCTCCCATCCTGTGTCCCCCCCTCTCCCGTCCTGTGTCCCTCCTCTCCCGTCCTGTGTCCCCCCTCTCCCGTCCTGTGTCCCTCCTCTCCCGTCCTGTGTCCCCCTCTCCCATCCTGTGTTCCCCACTCTCCGGTCCTGTGCCCCTCCTCTCCCGTCCTGTGTCCCCCTCTCCCATCCTGTGTCCCCCTCTCCCATCCTGTGTCCCCCCTCTCCCGTCCTGTGTCTCTCCTCTCCCGTCCTGTTTCCCTCTTCTCCCATCATGTGTCCCCTCCTCTCCCATCCTGTGTACCCCTCTCCCATCCTGTGTCCCCCTCTCCCATCCTGTGTCCACCCTCTCCCGTCCTGTGTCCCTCCTCTCCCGTCCTGTGTCCCTCTTCTCCCATCCTGTGTCCCCCCTTCTCCCGTCCTGTGTCCCCCTCTCCCATCGTGTGTCCCCATCTCCCGTCCTGTGTCCCCCTCTCCCATCCTGTGTCCCTGTCTCCTGTCCTGTGTCCCTCTTCTCCCATTCTGTGTCCCCCCATCTCCCGTCCTGTGTCCGCCTCTCCCGTCCTGTGTCCCCCTCTCCCGTCCTGTGTCCCCCTCTCCCGACCTGTGTCCCCCTCTCCCGTCCTGTGTCCCCCTATCCAGTCTTGTGTCCCCCTCTCCCGTCCTGTGGCCCCCTCTCTCGTCCTGTGTCCCTCCTCTCCCGTCCTGTGTCCCCACTCTCCCGTCCTGTGTCCCCCCTCTCCCGTCCTGTGTCCCCCTCTCCCGTCCTGTGACCCCCTCTCCGGTCCTGTGTCCCCCTCTCCCGTCCAGTGTCCCCCCCTCCCGTCCTGTGCCTCCTCTCCCGTCCTGTGCCCCCCTCTCCCGTCCTGTGTCCCCACTCCCATCCTGTGTCCCCACTCTCCCGTCCTGTGTCCCCACTCCCATCCTGTGTCCCCACTCTCCCGTCCTGTGTCCCCACTCTCCCGTTCTGTGTCCCTCCTCTCCCGCCCTGTGTCCTCCTCTCCTGTCCTGTGTCAACCTCTCCCGTCCTGTCACCCCTCTCCCATCCTGCGTCCCCCCTCTCCCGTCCTGTGACCCCCTCTCCCGTCCTGTGTCCCCCCTCTCCCGTCCTGTGTCCCCCCTCTCCTGTCTTGTGTCCCCCTCTCCCGTCCTGTGTCCCCCTCTCCCGTCCTGTGTCCTCCTCTCCCGTCCTGTGTCCCCTCTCTCCCATCCTGTGTCCCCCTCTCCCGTCCAGTTTCCCTCCTCTCCCGTCCTGTGTCCTCCTCTCCCGTTCTGTGTCCCCCTCTCCCGTCCTGTGTCCCCCCTCTCCCGCCCTGTGTCCCCCTCTCCCGTCCTGTGTCCCCCTCTCCCGTCCTGTGTCCCCCCTCTCCCGTCCTGTGTCCTCCTCTCCCGTCCTGTGTCCCCCTCTCCCGTCCTGTGTCCCCTCTCTCCCATCCTGTGTCCCCCTCTCCCGTCCTGTCTCCCTCCTCTCCCGTCCTGTGTCCTCCTCTCCCATCCTGTGTCCCCCCTCTCCCGTCCTGTTGCCCCCTCTCCCGTCCTGTGTCCCCCTCTCCCGTCCTGTGTCCCCCCTCTCCCGTCCTGTCCCCCCTCTCCCATCCTGTGTCCTCCTGTCCCAGCCTGTGTCCCCCCTCTCCTGTCCTGTCCCTCCTCTCCCGTCCTGTGTCCCCCCTCTCCCGTCCTGTGTCCCTCCTCTCCCATCCTGTGTCCCCTCTCCCATCCTGTGTCCCCCACTCTCCGGTCCTGCGTCTCCCTCTCCCGACCTGTGTCCCCCTCTCCCATCCTGTGTCCCCCTCTCCCGTCCTGTGTCCCCCTCTCCCGTCGTGTGTCCCCATCTCCCGTCCTGTGTCCCCCTCTCCCGTCCTGTGTCCCCCCTCTCCCGTCCTGTGTCCCTCCTCTCCCGTCCTGTGTCCCCTCTTCTCCCATCCTGTGTCCCCCCTTCTCCCGTCCTGTGTCCCCCTCTCGCGTCCTGTGTCCCCCTCTCCCGTCCTGTGTCCCCCTCTCCCGTCCGGTGTCCCCCTCTCCCGTCGTGTGTCCCCATCTCCCGTCCTGTGTCCCCCTCTCCCGTCCTGTGTCCCTGTCTCCTGTCCTGTGTCCCTCGTCTCCCTTCCTGTGTCCCCCCCTCTCCATCCTGTGTCCCCCTCTCCCGTCCTGTGTCCCCCTCTCCCGTCCTGTGTCCCCCTCTCCCGTCCTGTGTCCCACTCTCCAGTCTTGTGTCCCCCCTCTCCCATACTGTGTCCCCCTCTCCCGTCCTGTGTCCCTCCTCTCCCGTCCTGTGTCCCCCTCTCGCGTCCTGTGTCCCCCCTCTCCTGTCCTGTGCCTCCTCTCCCGTCCTGTGTCCCCCTCTCCCATCCTGTGTCCCCCTCTCCCGTCCTGTGACCCCCTCTCCCGTCCTGTGTCCCCCTCTCCCCTCCTGTCCCCCCTCTCCAGTCCTGTGTCCCCCTCTCCCGTCCTGTCCCCCCTCTCCCGTCCTGTGCCCCCCTCTCCCGTCCTGTGTCCCCCTCTCCCGTCTTGTGTCCCCCTCTCCCGTCCTGTGTCCCCCTCTCTCGTCCTGTGTCCCTCCTCTCCTGTCCTGCGCCCCCCCTCTCCCGTCCTGTCAACCCTCCCCCGTCCTGTATCCCCCTCTCCCGCCCTGTGTCCTCCTCCCCCGCCCTGTATCACCCTCTCCCGTCCTGTGTCCCCCCTCTCCCGTCCTGTGTCCCCCCTCTCCCGTCCTGTGTCCTCCTCTCCCGTCCTGTGTCACCCTCTGCCGTCCTGTTCCCCCTCTCCCGTCCTGTGTCCCCCTCTCCCGTCCTGTGTCCATCCTCTCCCGTCCTGTGTCCCCCTCACCCGTCCTGTGTCCATCCTCTCCCGTCCTGTGCCCCCCTCTCCCGTCCTGTGTCCCCCTCTCCTGTCCTGTGTCCCCCACTCCCGTCCTGTGTCCTCCTCTCCCGTCCTGTGTCCCCCCTCTCTCGTCCTGTGTCCCCCCTCTCCCGTATTATGTCCCCCCTCTCCCGTCCTATGTCGCCCTCTCCCGTCCTGTGTCCCCCCCTCCCGTCCTGTGTCCCTCCTCTCCTTTCCTGTGTCCCCCTCTCCCGTCCTGTGTCCCCCCTCCCATCCTGTGTCCCCCCTCTCCCGTCCTGTGTCCCCCTCTCCCGTCATGTGTTCGCCTCTCCCGTCCTGTGTCCCCCTCTCCCGTCATGTGTTCCCCCTCTACCGTCCTGTCCCCCCTCTCCCGTCCTGTATCCCCCCTCTCCCGTCCTGTGTCCCCGCTCTCCCGTCCTGTGTCCCCCCTCTACCGTCCTGTCCCCCCGCTCCCGTCCTGTATCCCCCCTCTCCCGTCCTGTGTCCCCCTCTCCCGTCCTGTGTCCCTCCTCTCCCGTCCTCTGACCCCCTCTCCCGTCCTGTGTCCCCCCTCTACCGTCCTGTCCCCCCTCTCCCGTCCTGTATACCCCCTCTCCCGTCCTGTGTCCCCCCCTCCCGTCTTGTGTCTCCCTCTCCCGTCCTGTCCCCCCTCTCCCGTCCTGTGTCCTCCTCTCCCGTCCTGTGTCCCCCCACCACCGTCATGTGTCCCCCCTCTCCCGTCCTGTGTCCCCCTCTCCCGTCCTGTCCCCCCTCTCCCATCCTGTGTCCCCCCTCTCCCGTCCTGTGTCCCTCCTCTCCCGTCCTGTGTCCCCCCTCTCCCGTCCTGTGTCCCTCCTCTCCCGTCCTGTGTCCCCCTCTCCCATCCTGTGTCCCCCACTCTCCGGTCCTGTGCCCCTCCTCTCCCGTCCTGTGTCCCCCTCTCCCATCCTGTGTCCCCCTCTCCCATCCTGTGTCCCCCCTCTCCCGTCCTGTGTCTCTCCTCTCCCGTCCTGTTTCCCTCTTCTCCCATCATGTGTGCCCTCCTCTCCCATCCTGTGTACCCCTCTCCCATCCTGTGTCCCCCTCTCCCATCCTGTGTCCACCCTCTCCCATCGTGTGTCCCCATCTCCCGTCCTGTGTCCCCCTCTCCCATCCTGTGTCCCTGTCTCCTGTCCTGTGTCCCTCTTCTCCCATTCTGTGTCCCCCCATCTCCCGTCCTGTGTCCGCCTCTCCCGTCCTGTGTCCCCCTCTCCCGTCCTGTGTCCCCCTCTCCGGACCTGTGTCCCCCCCCCTCTCCAGTCTTGTGTCCCCCTCTCCCGTCCTGTGGCCCCCTCTCTCGTCCTGTGTCCCTCCTCTCCCGTCCTGTGTCCCCACTCTCCCGTCCTGTGTCCCCCCTCTCCCGTCCTGTGTCCCCCTCTCCCGTCCTGTGACCCCCTCTGCGGTCCTGTGTCCCCCTCTCCCGTCCAGTGTCCCCCCCTCCCGTCCTGTGCCTCCTCTCCCGTCCTGTGCCCCCCTCTCCCGTCCTGTGTCCCTCCTCTACCTTCCTCTGACCCCCTCTCCCGTACTGTGCCCCCACTCCCATCCTGCGTCCCCACTCTCCCGTCCTGTGTCCCCACTCTCCCGTTCTGTGTCCCTCCTCTCCCGCCCTGTGTCCTCCTCTCCTGTCCTGTGTCAACCTCTCCCGTCCTGTCACCCCTCTCCCGTCCTGCGTCCCCCCTCTCCCGTCCTGTGACCCCCTCTCCCGTCCTGTGTCCCCCCTCTCCCGTCCTGTGTCCCCCCTCTCCCGTCCTGTGTCCCCCTCTCCCGTCCTGTGTCCCCCTCTCCCGTCCTGTGTCCTCCTCTCCCGTCCTGTGTCCCCTCTCTCCCATCCTGTGTCCCCCTCTCCCGTCCAGTTTCCCTCCTCTCCCGTCCTGTGTCCTCCTCTCCCGTCCTGTGTCCCCCTCTCCCGTTGTGTGTCCCCCCTCTCCCGACCTGTGTCCCCCTCTCCCGTCCTGTGTCCCCCTCTCCCGTCCTGTGTCCCCCCTCTCCCGTCCTGTGTCCTCCTCTCCCGTCCTGTGTCCCCCTCTCCCGTCCTGTGTCCCCTCTCTCCCATCCTGTGTCCCCCTCTCCCGTCCTGTCTCCCTCCTCTCCCGTCCTGTGTCCTCCTCTCCCGTCCTGTGTCCCCCCTCTCCCGTCCTGTGTCCCCCCTCTCCCGTCCTGTGTCCCCCTCTCCCGTCCTGTGTCCCCCCTCTCCCGTCCTGTCCCCCCTCTCCCGTCCTGTGTCCTCCTGTCCCATCCTGTGTCCCCCCTCTCCTGTCCTGTCCCTCCTCTCCCGTCCTGTGTCCCCCCTCTCCCGTCCTGTGTCCCTCCTCTCCCGTCCTGTGTCCCCCTCTCCCATCCTGTGTCCCCCACTCTCCGGTCCTGTGTCTCCCTCTCCCGACCTGTGTCCCCCTCTCCCATCCTGTGTCCCCCTCTCCCGTCCTGTGTCCCCCTCTCCTGTCGTGTGTCCCCATCTCCCGTCCTGTGTCCCCCTCTCCCGTCCTGTGTCCCCCCTCTCCCGTCCTGTGGCCCTCCTCTCCCGTCCTGTGTCCCTCTTCTCCCATCCTGTGTCCCCCCTTCTCCCGTCCTGTGTCCCCCTCTCGCGTCCTGTGTCCCCCTCTCCCGTCCTGTGTCCCCCTCTCCCGTCCGGTGTCCCCCTCTCCCGTCGTGTGTCCCCATCTCCCGTCCTGTGTCCCCTCTCCCGTCCTGTGTCCCTGTCTCCTGTCCTGTGTCCCTCGTCTCCCTTCCTGTGTCCCCCCCTCTCCCGTCCTGTGTCCCCCTCTCCCGTCTGTGTCCCCCTCTCCCGTCCTGTGTCCCCCTCTCCCGTCCTGTGTCCCACTCTCCAGTCTTGTGTCCCCCTCTCCCGTACTGTGTCCCCCTCTCCCGTCCTGTGTCCCTCCTCTCCCGTCCTGTGTCCCCCTCTCGCGTCCTGTGTCCCCCCTCTCCTGTCCTGTGCCTCCTCTCCCGTCCTGTGTCCCCCTCTCCCGTCCTGTGTCCCCCTCTCCCGTCCTGTGACCCCCTCTCCCGTCCTGTGCCCCCTCTCCCCTCCTGTCCCCCCTCTCCCGTCCTGTGTCCCCCTCTCCCGTCCTGTCCCCCCTCTCCCGTCCTGTGCCCCCCTCTCCCGTCCTGTGTCCCTCCTCTCCCGTCCTCTGACCCCCTCTCCCGTCCTGTGTCCCCCTCTCCCATCATGTGTCCCCCTCTCCCATCCTGTGTCACTCCTCTCCCGTCCTCTGACCCCCTTTCCCGTACTGTGCCCCCTCTCCCATCCTGTGTCCCCACTCTCTCGTCCTGTGTCCCCAATCTCCCGTTCTGTGTCCCCCCTCTCCCGTCCTGTCCACCCTCTCCCGTCCTGTATCCCCCTCTCCCTCCCTGTGTCCTCCTCTCCCATCCTGTTTCAACCTCTCCCGTCCTGTCCACCCTCTCCCGTCCTGTGTCCCCCCTCTCCCATCCTGTGACCCCCCTCTCCCGTCCTGTGTCCCCCCTCTCCCGTCCTGTGACCCCCCTCTCCCGTCCTGTGTCCCCTCTCTCCCATCCTGTGTCCCCCTCTCCCGTCCTGTGTCCCCCACTCCTGTCCTGTGTCCATCCTCTCCCGTCCTGTGTCCCCCCTCTCCCGACATGTGTCCCCCTCTCCCGTCCTGTGTCCACCTCTCCCGTCCTGTGTCCACCCTCTCCCATCCTGTGTCCATCCTCTCCCGTCCTGTGTCCCCCTCTCCCGTCCTGTGTCCCCCTCTCCCGTCCTGTGTCCCCCTCTCCTGTCCTGTGTCCCCCACTCCCGTCATGTTTCCTCCTCTCCCGCTCTGTGTCCACCCTCTCCCGTCCTGTGTCCCCCCTCTCTCGTCCTGTGTCCCCCCTCTCCCATCCCGTGTCCTCCTCTCCCGTCCTGTGTCCCCCTCTCCCGTCCTGTGTCCCCCTCTCCTGTCCTGTGTCCCCCCTCTCCCGTCCTGTGTTCCCCTCTCCCGTCCTGTGTCCCCCCTCTCCCGTCCTGTGTCCCCCTCTCCCGTCCTGTGTCCCCTTCTCCTGTCCTGTGACCCCCACTCCCGTCCTGTGTCCTCCTCTCCCGTCCTTTGTCCCCCCTCTCCCGTCCTGTGTCCCGACTCTCCCGTTCTGTGTCCCTCCTCTCCCGTCCTGTGTCACCCTCTCCCGTCCTGTCCCCCCTCTCCCGTCCTGTGTCCCCTCTCCCATCCTGTGTCCCCCCTCTCCCGCCCTGTGTCCATCCTCTCCCGTCCTGTGTCCCCCTCTCCCGTCCTGTGTCCATCCTCTCCCGTCCTGTGTCCCCCTCTCCCGTCCTGTGTCCCCATCTCCCGTCCTGTGTCCCCCTCTCCTGTCCTTTGTCCCCCACTCCCGTCCTGTGTCCTCCTCTCCCGTCCTGTGTGCCCCCTCTCCCGTCCTGTGTCCCGCCTCTCCCGTCCTGTGTCCCCCTCTCCCGTCCTGTGTCCCCCCTCTCCCGTCCTGTGTCCACCCTCTCCCGTCCTGTGTCATCCTCTCCCGTCCTGTGTCCCCCTCTCCCGTCCTGTGTCCCCCTCTCCTGTCCTGTGTCCCCCTCTCCCGTTGTGTGTCCCCCCTCTCCCGACCTGTGTCCCCCTCTCCCGTCCTGTGTCCCCCTCTCCCGTCCTGTGTCCCCCCTCTCCCGTCCTGTGTCCTCCTCTCCCGTCCTGTGTCCCCCTCTCCCGTCCTGTGTCCCCTCTCTCCCATCCTGTGTCCCCCTCTCCCGTCCTGTCTCCCTCCTCTCCCGTCCTGTGTCCTCCTCTCCCGTCCTGTGTCCCCCCTCTCCCGTCCTGTGTCCCCCCTCTCCCGTCCTGTGTCCCCCTCTCCCGTCCTGTGTCCCCCTCTCCCATCCTGTGTCCCCCACTCTCCGGTCCTGTGTCTCCCTCTCCCGACCTGTGTCCCCCTCTCCCATCCTGTGTCCCCCTCTCCCGTCCTGTGTCCCCCTCTCCTGTCGTGTGTCCCCATCTCCCGTCCTGTGTCCCCCTCTCCCGTCCTGTGTCCCCCCTCTCCCGTCCTGTGGCCCTTCTCCCGTCCTGTGTCCCTCTTCTCCCATCCTGTGTCCCCCCTTCTCCCGTCCTGTGTCCCCCTCTCGCGTCCTGTGTCCCCCTCTCCCGTCCTGTGTCCCCGCTCTCCCGTCCTGTGTCCCCCCTCTACCGTCCTGTCCCCCCGCTCCCGTCCTGTATCCCCCCTCTCCCGTCCTGTGTCCCCCTCTCCCGTCCTGTGTCCCTCCTCTCCCGTCCTCTGACCCCCTCTCCCGTCCTGTGTCCCCCCTCTACCGTCCTGTCCCCCCTCTCCCGTCCTGTATACCCCCTCTCCCGTCCTGTGTCCCCCCCTCCCGTCTTGTGTCTCCCTCTCCCGTCCTGTCCCCCCTCTCCCGTCCTGTGTCCTCCTCTCCCGTCCTGTGTCCCCCCACCACCGTCATGTGTCCCCCCTCTCCCGTCCTGTGTCCCCCTCTCCCGTCCTGTCCCCCCTCTCCCATCCTGTGTCCCCCCTCTCCCGTCCTGTGTCCCTCCTCTCCCGTCCTGTGTCCCCCCTCTCCCGTCCTGTGTCCCTCCTCTCCCGTCCTGTGTCCCCCTCTCCCATCCTGTGTCCCCCACTCTCCGGTCCTGTGCCCCTCCTCTCCCGTCCTGTGTCCCCCTCTCCCATCCTGTGTCCCCCTCTCCCATCCTGTGTCCCCCCTCTCCCGTCCTGTGTCTCTCCTCTCCCGTCCTGTTTCCCTCTTCTCCCATCATGTGTGCCCTCCTCTCCCATCCTGTGTACCCCTCTCCCATCCTGTGTCCCCCTCTCCCATCCTGTGTCCACCCTCTCCCATCGTGTGTCCCCATCTCCCGTCCTGTGTCCCCCTCTCCCATCCTGTGTCCCTGTCTCCTGTCCTGTGTCCCTCTTCTCCCATTCTGTGTCCCCCCATCTCCCGTCCTGTGTCCGCCTCTCCCGTCCTGTGTCCCCCTCTCCCGTCCTGTGTCCCCCTCTCCGACCTGTGTCCCCCTCTCCCGTCCTGTGTCCCCCTCTCCAGTCTTGTGTCCCCCTCTCCCGTCCTGTGGCCCCCTCTCTCGTCCTGTGTCCCTCCTCTCCCGTCCTGTGTCCCCACTCTCCCGTCCTGTGTCCCCCCTCTCCCGTCCTGTGTCCCCCTCTCCCGTCCTGTGACCCCCTCTGCGGTCCTGTGTCCCCCTCTCCCGTCCAGTGTCCCCCCCTCCCGTCCTGTGCCTCCTCTCCCGTCCTGTGCCCCCCTCTCCCGTCCTGTGTCCCTCCTCTACCTTCCTCTGACCCCCTCTCCCGTACTGTGCCCCCACTCCCATCCTACGTCCCCACTCTCCCGTCCTGTGTCTCCACTCTCCCGTTCTGTGTCCCTCCTCTCCCGCCCTGTGTCCTCCTCTCCTGTCCTGTGTCAACCTCTCCCGTCCTGTCACCCCTCTCCCGTCCTGCGTCCCCCCTCTCCCGTCCTGTGACCCCCTCTCCCGTCCTGTGTCCCCCCTCTCCCGTCCTGTGTCCCCCCTCTCCCGTCCTGTGTCCCCCTCTGCCGTCCTGTGTCCCCCTCTCCCGTCCTGTGTCCTCCTCTCCCGTCCTGTGTCCCCTCTCTCCCATCCTGTGTCCCCCTCTCCCGTCCAGTGTCCCTCCTCTCCCGTCCTGTGTCCTCCTCTCCCGTCCTGTGTCCCCCTCTCCCGTTGTGTGTCCCCCCTCTCCCGACCTGTGTCCCCCTCTCCCGTCCTGTGTCCCCTTCTCCCGTCCTGTGTCCCCCCTCTCCCGTCCTGTGTCCTCCTCTCCCGTCCTGTGTCCCCCTCTCCCGTCCTGTGTCCCCTCTCTCCCATCCTGTGTCCCCCTCTCCCGTCCTGTCTCCCTCCTCTCCCGTCCTGTGTCCTCCTCTCCCGTCCTGTGTCCCCCCTCTCCCGTCCTGTGTCCCCCCTCTCCCGTCCTGTGTCCCCCTCTCCCGTCCTGTGTCCCCCCTCTCCCGTCCTGTCCCCCCTCTCCCGTCCTGTGTCCTCCTGTCCCATCCTGTGTCCCCCCTCTCCTGTCCTGTCCCTCCTCTCCCGTCCTGTGTCCCCCCTCTCCCGTCCTGTGTCCCTCCTCTCCCGTCCTGTGTCCCCCTCTCCCATCCTGTGTCCCCCACTCTCCGGTCCTGTGTCTCCCTCTCCCGACCTGTGTCCCCCTCTCCCATCCTGTGTCCCCCTCTCCCGTCCTGTGTCCCCCTCTCCTGTCGTGTGTCCCCATCTCCCGTCCTGTGTCCCCCTCTCCCGTCCTGTGTCCCCCCTCTCCCGTCCTGTGGCCCTCCTCTCCCGTCCTGTGTCCCTCTTCTCCCATCCTGTGTCCCCCCTTCTCCCGTCCTGTGTCCCCCTCTCGCGTCCTGTGTCCCCCTCTCCCGTCCTGTGTCCCCCTCTCCCGTCCGGTGTCCCCCTCTCCCGTCGTGTGTCCCCATCTTCCGTCCTGTGTCCCCCTCTCCCGTCCTGTGTCCCTGTCTCCTGTCCTGTGTCCCTCGTCTCCCTTCCTGTGTCCCCCCCTCTCCCGTCCTGTGTCCCCCTCTCCCGTCCTGTGTCCCCCTCTCCCGTCCTGTGTCCCCCTCTCCCGTCCTGTGTCCCACTCTCCAGTCTTGTGTCCCCCTCTCCCGTACTGTGTCCCCCTCTCCCGTCCTGTGTCCCTCCTCTCCCGTCCTGTGTCCCCCTCTCGCGTCCTGTGTCCCCCCTCTCCTGTCCTGTGCCTCCTCTCCCGTCCTGTGTCCCCCTCTCCCGTCCTGTGTCCCCCTCTCCCGTCCTGTGACCCCCTCTCCCGTCCTGTGCCCCCTCTCCCCTCCTGTCCCCCCTCTCCCGTCCTGTGTCCCCCTCTCCCGTCCTGTCCCCCCTCTCCCGTCCTGTGCCCCCCTCTCCCGTCCTGTGTCCCTCCTCTCCCGTCCTCTGACCCCCTCTCCCGTCCTGTGTCCCCCTCTCCCATCCTGTGTCCCCCTCTCCCATCCTGTGTCACTCCTCTCCCGTCCTCTGACCCCCTTTCCCGTACTGTGCCCCCTCTCCCATCCTGTGTCCCCACTCTCTCGTCCTGTGTCCCCAATCTCCCGTTCTGTGTCCCCCCTCTCCCGTCCTGTCCACCCTCTCCCGTCCTGTATCCCCCTCTCCCTCCCTGTGTCCTCCTCTCCCATCCTGTTTCAACCTCTCCCGTCCTGTCCACCCTCTCCCGTCCTGTATCCCCCTCTCCCTCCCTGTGTCCTCCTCTCCCGTCCTGTGTCCCCCCTCTCCCATCCTGTGACCCCCCTCTCCCGTCCTGTGTCCCCCCTCTCCCGTCCTGTGAGCCCCTCTCCCGTCCTGTGTCCCCTCTCTCCCATCCTGTGTCCCCTCTCTCCCATCCTGTGTCCCCCACTCCCGTCATGTTTCCTCCTCTCCCGCTCTGTGTCCACCCTCTCCCGTCCTGTGTCCCCCCTCTCTCGTCCTGTGTCCCCCCTCTCCCATCCCGTGTCCTCCTCTCCCGTCCTGTGTCCCCCTCTCCCGTCCTGTGTCCCCCTCTCCTGTCCTGCGTCCCCCCTCTCCCGTCCTGTGTCCCCCTCTCCCGTCCTGTGTCCCCTTCTCCTGTCCTGTGACCCCCACTCCCGTCCTGTGTCCTCCTCTCCCGTCCTTTGTCCCCCCTCTCCCGTCCTGTGTCCCCACTCTCCCGTTCTGTGTCCCTCCTCTCCCGTCCTGTGTCAGCCTCTCCCGTCCTGTCCCCCCTCTCCCGTCCTGTGTCCAATTCACAATTCACAATTCAAATCGCTTTATTGGCATGATAAGTTACATCTTATGTTGCCAAAGCATCAAAATACATTTATGGTTTAGCACATAAACGCAGTTCTATTCATACAGTGTATAAACAGGTATATCCCTGAGTGTATAAATATACATTCGCATTGTTTATATATATTCTTTTCTTAGTTTACTGGTTGTCCCTCTGTTCATGGCAAGCTGTAACATAGTGTGCCGCCAGTGTTATACAGTTTCTCTCCTCTCCCAGTAGGAATGGGAGTTTTTGGTTGTCACTCAGATTTCTGAAATCAGGGCATATTTGTGAGAATTTTTGGTAGAAATTCTCCCTGATGCCCTGATATTTTCCACAAGCTGTGAGGAAGTGCATCTCTGTCTCCACCACTCCCTGACTGCAGTGAGAGCATATCCTGTCCTCTCTTCGCAGCCTGGTCTGCCTGTGTCTGCCTTTTTCGATCGCTAGGCTATGTTCGCTAAGTCTGTACCTTGTCAAGGTTCTTCTCAGTTTGTTATCCTTTACCATGGTCAGGTAATCAGCTATGTTGTATTGTCTGTTTAGGGCCAAGTAGCAATTGAGTTTGCTTTGGGTTTTTGTTGTTTCTGCCCAATATGTCAGATATTTTTCCTTTTGCTTAGCGACGATTGTGTTGGGTCGAATTCTTTGTGTTACCCTGTCACTGTCCTGGGGCTGGTTATTGTTAGTATTGTTAGTAGTTACTTCACTGAGTCCCAGGACTAGTTGACTGAGGGTATTCTTCTTTATGGTCAGCTCTTGGCATTTCAGGGCGTCGTAGTGATAGCATTGGGGATTGCTCATTTGTAGGTGATTCCAAAATTTGGTGGCTCTTTTTTGGATAGTGATTATTAATGGATATTGGCCTAGTTCCGCCCTGCATGCATTGTTTACTGTTTTCCTTTGAGTCCGGAGGATACTTTTACAGAATTCTGCATGTAGGATCTCAATTGGGTGTTTGTCCCATTTTGCAAATTCTTGTTGAGTTAGTGGTCCCCATACTTCACTGCCATAGAGTGCAATTGGTTCAATTACTGATTTGAAAATTTTGAGCCAAATGCTAATTGGGATTTCTATTTGGATTGATTTTTTGATGGCATAGAAAGCCCTTCTTGCTTTCTCTTTCAGTTCATTCACAGCCAGTTTGAAGTTTCCCGTAGAACTGATTTTTAAGCCCAAGTATGTGTAGTTAGTGGTTTGTTCAATTTTGGTTGTTCCTACTGTGAAATTTATTTTGGGTCCCTGATGTTTGGATCTTTGCTGGAACACAAGGACTTTGGTTTTTTGGGGATTTATTGTCAGGGCCCAAGTCTGGCAGTACGACTCCAGCAGGTCCAGGTTTTGCTGTAGCCCCTCTTTAGTAGGTGACAGCAGAACCAGGTCGTCTGCATAGAGGAGGAATTTAACCTTGGATTCATATAGGGTGAGGCCGGGTGCTGTAGATTGTTCAAGTAGTTTTGCCAATCCATTTATGTAAATATTAAAGAGTGTCGGTGAGATTGGCGAGCCCTGCGTCACCCCCCGCCCCTGTGGGAAGTATTTTGTTTGTTTGTCTCCAATTTTAACTGCACATTTGTTGTTTGTATACATTGATTTAATTACATCATATGTTTTCCCTCCTACCCCACTTTCGATAAGTTTCAGGAATAAACCGTCATGCCAGATGGAGTCGAACGCCTTCTGGAAATCTACAAAGCATGCGTAGATTTTGCTTTTGTTATGGTGAACGTGTTTGTCAATTAGGGTCTGTAGGGTGAAGATATGATCGGATGTTCTATAGTTTGGCAGGAATCCAATTTGGCTTTTACTCAAGACATTGTGCTCCTCAAGGAAGTTTATAAGTCTTTTGTTTATGATGCTACAGAATACCTTCCCCAGGTTACTGTTTACACAGATGCCTCGATAGTTGTTTGGGTCGATTTTGTCCCCACTTTTGTATATGGGCGTTATGAGTCCTTTGTTCCAGATATCAGGGAAATAACCGACACTCAGAACCAAGTTGAAGAGTTTTAGGATAGCCAGTTTCATTTTGTTGTCTGTGTGTTTAATCATCTCGTTTAGTATGCCGTCTGTCCCGCAGGCTTTTCCTGGTCGCAGGACCTTGAGTTTTTCAAGAAGTTCTTTTTCTGTTATTATGGCGTCCAGCGGGTTTTGGTTATCTTTTATGGCCATTTCTAGCTTTTCCAGTTTTTTGCATATTTGGTGTTGCTCTGGTCTTAGTGTGTTTTTCTGGTATAATTTTTCAAAGTGGTTTACCCATGTGTCCCCATTTTGAATGGCCAAATCGTCGTGTTGTTTTTTGTGTAGTGTTTTCAAGTTTTCCCAGAAACAATTGGAATCAATGGATTCCTCCATGGAGCTGAGTGTATTCTTAATATATTGCTCTTTTTTGGTTCTGAGTGTGTTTCTGTATTGTGTTAGTGTCTGACAATAAGTAAGGCGTAGTTCCTCGTTTTCTGGATGTCTGTGTTTTTGGTTTGATATTTTTCTAAGTTTTTTCCTCATGTTATGGCAATCTCGGTCAAACCATTTTTCATAGTTTTTTGTTTTGGGTTTGTTCTTGCGAGCTTTCAAGTTTGCATTTGTTGCCAAATTATCAAAAATATTGTTTAGTTTACTAACTGCCCGGTTTACACCTTCTTTATTGTGAGTGTATATGTTATCCAGAAAGGTGTCTAAGAGAGCTTGAGTTGATGCATTGCTAATTGTTTTCTGGTATTTTTCCGTGTCGTTTTTGGCCCATCTGTACGATTTTTTGGTGTTGTACAGTTTACTGGGTTGTGTTTCTATGTTGTTTGTTTCTGTCTTTTTGAGGAACATAGTAATTTGATTGTGATCTGACAGTGTTGTTTGTGGTTTGACTGTGAATGCTCTGAAAGAGGATGGGTCTAAGTCTGTAATCATATAGTCTACTGCGCTGCAGCCAAGAGGTGAGCAATAGGTCGATCTTCCTAGGAGGTCTCCTATGAACCTACCATTGACAATGTACAGACCCAGGTTTCGACAGAGCTGTAGTAGCTGTTTTCCGTTGGTATTTGACTGCTTGTCGCAGTTATGCCTGTATGGAAGGGAAGGGATGTCAAAGTGGTTATTCCCGAAAACGTAATTGTTTCCCTGATTATTGGTGAAGTCTGGTTCTTCGCCCGTTCTTGAATTGAGGTCCCCACAGATCAACACGTTCCCCTGGGCCTGGTATTGGATAATTTCCCCCTCCATGTTGGAGAAGGTGTCCTCTTTAAAGTACGGGGAATCGATTGGAGGGATATAAAGTGCGCAAATGTAAACATCTTGGGTGTTTGAGATAATCTCCCTCTCAAGTTTGAGCCACATATGGTTTTCGCCCTTTTTTATAAATTTGATGTAATTCTTAAGTTCTGTTTTAAACCAGATCAGTATGCCTCCGGAGTCTCTGCCTTGGGTTACACTTGGTAATTTATTGGAGGGGACCACCAGCTCAGTGTACCCTTGGGGACAGCCAGTGTGTCCTTTTCCTTTATACCAAGTTTCCTGTAAAATGATAATATCTAGGTCTTTAGTTTCATCTATGAACTCTGGGGTCCTACTTTTCACTTCTCGCAGTGAAGAGCGTAGACCTTGGATATTCCAGGTCGAAATATATAAGGATTTCATGTTAAGTTTGATCTTTTACTATGATAGGTTAAAGAGTGGTACGTGTTTGTCGTGTCTAAGTGTGGGAAAAAAAAGATCACATCAGTTGTCTACAAAAGTTAATACAATTTGGTTACAGTTCTTTCTATTAATTAGTCCTTGATCCATAAGGCGGAAGTAGATGCTGCTGCACATCTGCTTATTGTCTCTTAATGGATTGTTTCTGTCTGAGGTATTGCGTACGTCCTGTGCATCTCTCCCTCTGTCTGGCTGGGAGCAGTCCTATTCCCCTGTGGGACAGGAGTGGTGCAGGTCTGATATTGTTGTTTTGCATGGGGATCCTCTCTGGTCTCGGTTGGTGTGTTGGTGGTCCTTGTAGTGTTCCTGATATGTACCCCGCTGATCTCTGGTGGTCGGGGGGGGGTCCTCTTGGAGTCTGGGTATGGACCCTGTTAAAAGCGACGTCCTTCAGGGCTTTAGCAAAGATCGATATTCTTTGCCTTTGGATGTGGACGTGGTCGTAAAGACATTCCTCATCGAGGGTGGGGTGTTGGGCCAGGTGTACGTTGTGGTTTGATTCGCAGTCTCTTGCTATGCTGGCATTTATCTCATGAATTGTGTTGTTGTTGAAGTCTGTTCTCGGCAATATTGTGGAAACAGTGATTCTAGTGTTTGGAAATGTACTGCTTGCTTTCCTAATCATTGCTCTGAGCGATGTTGCTACTTCTTTCTGTTGGGTCTTTAGGTCATTTGTGCCCGTGTGTATTATTATGTGTTGGGGGGAGCCTAATCTGGCTTTGGTCAGCCATCCCATGGCTCTGTTTGTTGTTGGGCACCAGATCTTTTCTACTTTACTTCTAGGGAATAGCTTTTTCTCCCATAGAAATTTCCCATTTGAGTCTATGAGTATTACGACGTCAGCCTTGTTTGTGTTTACTGTCTGGTGGCTTTCGCTTGGACTCATAGTGTGTGTGCTGGGCTGGGGTGTCTGGTGTGTGCGTATCTCTTGTGAGCGGCCCGCTTGTGGTTCCACGGTGGTGGGGGAAGATTGCGAATCAGTATGCTGGTCGGTCTGTGTGGCACCCCTTGTATTGTGTGTCTGTTGCTTTTGTTCCGTGTGGGAGTGCAGCCGTTCCGTCCGGCTCTGTCTTGTCTTATCTCTAGCCTCTGGTTGCTGGTCTAATGGTGTTATCTCTCCTCTATGGCTCTCTTCTTTTTCCTGCAGCTCTTTCACCTGATTCCTAAGTAGATTCACCTGGTTCTCAAGTAGCTTCAGCTCTCTCTTGTGTCTCTCCCTCTCCTGATTTTGATAGTCATTCATTTTGAGGAAGTCCTCTCTAAGTTTAACCACCTCTATCTCTAATTGATTAAATTTATCTTTTGGTCGTATCTGGCTGTGTGATCCCGGGGTATGTGTCTGGTCGGCCCTGGAAGGCTCACTCACTTCCTGGCTAGGCTGGTCGGCCCTGGAGGGCTCACTCACTTCCTGGCTATGCTGCTCTTCTCTTGGTGAGCTGGGAATGGTAGGGGGACTATGTGTGGCTTCCTCCCTGGTAGTTATGCTGGGGTTTGTCAGTTGTATCGTGTGGCTGTGGTTCCCCGGGGTTAGTGTCTGGTTTGAACTGTGTGGCTCGTTCACCTCCTGACCAGGCAGATTTTCTCCTGGTAAGTTGTCAATGTTGGGGGGAGTGCGGGCCACTCTGGGGCTGTTCCTTCCCCCCTTAGTTAATTTTTTCAGTGTCCTGAAGGCCGTTGCAAATTTGTCGAGGTTGCCTTGCACTAATATTGTTCCGGTATTGTACGCGTTGACCGTCGTAGTTGAACTGTCTCCTGGTGTGTTAATTTTCATTATGGACCCATTTGCGGTATTTTCTAGCTTAACATTGGTATAGTGTGATTTTATTGCTGTGATCCAAGCCACTGGCTGATCTGAGTAGAAAATGAGGTTACTTTTTGTCCCATTGTTGTAACAGTCAGCAAAAAGTGTTTCTGGTTTTTCTCTCATCTGCTCATGCTTGATCGCTTTTATAGCTTTTTTTGCGGTGTTGGGGGGAATCTGGAAGCGGGGCTGTTGTGGATCTTCTGATTCGCTCATTTTTGGTAAAGTATTGTTGATCTTAGAATAAGCTTTTCTGGGGCCCCGGGTTTGGTGTTTCCCTCTCCCTGTTCGCGAACTTTCCCGGTCCCCCTCTCCGACCCCGTGGTCCCTGGGCCTCGGCTTCTGGGTTCACCCTTCTCAGGTCTGGGTCTGTGAGCCGCTGTTTCCCGGTGCCTTCGGGCTGTTCCCCTCCCCCTCAGAGGTCTCTGTGCCTCTGTCTCGGCCTGGCTCCTCGGGCCTTTCCCTGGCTTCAGTCTCCCTCCCTGGGCCCTGTACTCACAGTCTTGGTTTGCTTCTGGAAGCCTTCTGGTTGATCCCCTTCTCCTCAGAGGTCTCTGGGCCTGGCTCCTCGGGCCTTTCCCGGGCTTTCTAGCCCAGCCGCCGCTCGGGCTGTGCCTCGTTCGCCGTTCGGGTGCTGGACTGCGGCCGTCGCTCGGGTGCTGGACTGCGGTCGTCGCTCGGGTGCTGGACTGCGGCCGCCGATCGGGCCGTGTCTCGTTCGCCGCTCGGGCTCCCCGAGTCACCTCGTTCCAGCTGCCGCTGCGTCTCCGTGCGGCCTCCCCGATTCGCCTCGTTTCCCGAAGCGGCCTCCCCGAGTCTCCTCGCTCCGGCTGCCGCTGCGTCTCCGTGCGGCCTTCGCGCCTCGGTTCCCGATGCGGCCGAGTCACCTCGCTTCTGCTGCTGCTGTGGCCCCGTGCGGCCGCTGTTCTTTGGTTTGTATATTTTTTTTTCCCTTATTTCTTTTTTTTTCTTTGGCTTTTTTTTTCTAATTTCCTCTGTTTTTTTTTTCCTTTGGTGGTCTCTTTGGTGGTCTTTTCCTTCCTTACTTAATCTAGACTAAACTAAACTTAAACTTAACTAAACAAACTAAACTAACTTAACTAGAACTAAATTTAACTTCAAAACCTTTTTAAACTTGAAATGAACCTTTTTTTCCCCCACTTTAAACACTAAAAACACTAAAAATTCAGCAGCCCATCTTCAGCGTGTGTATTCACTCTGTCTGGCTGTCCATCCTGTGTCCCCCCTCTCCCGCCCTGTGTCCATCCTCTCCCGTCCTGTGTCCCCCTCTCCCGTCCTGTGTCCATCCTCTCCCGTCCTGTGTCCCCCTCTCCCGTCCTGTGTCCCCATCTCCCGTCCTGTGTCCCCCTCTCCTGTCCTTTGTCCCCCACTCCCGTCCTGTGTCCTCCTCTCCCGTCCTGTGTGCCCCCTCTCCCGTCCTGTGTCCCGCCTCTCCCGTCCTGTGTCCCCCTCTCCCGTCCTGTGTCCCTCTTCTCCCATCCTGTGTCCCCCCTTCTCCCGTCCTGTGTCCCCCTCTCGCGTCCTGTGTCCCCCTCTCCCGTCCTGTGTCCCCCTCTCCCGTCCGGTGTCCCCCTCTCCCGTCGTGTGTCCCCATCTCCCGTCCTGTGTCCCCCTCTCCCGTCCTGTGTCCCTGTCTCCTGTCCTGTGTCCCTCGTCTCCCTTCCTGTGTCCCCCCCTCTCCCGTCCTGTGTCCCCCTCTCCCGTCCTGTGTCCCCCTCTCCCGTCCTGTGTCCCCCTCTCCCGTCCTGTGTCCCACTCTCCAGTCTTGTGTCCCCCTCTCCCGTACTGTGTCCCCCTCTCCCGTCCTGTGTCCCTCCTCTCCCGTCCTGTGTCCCCCTCTCGCGTCCTGTGTCCCCCCTCTCCTGTCCTGTGCCTCCTCTCCCGTCCTGTGTCCCCCTCTCCCGTCCTGTGTCCCCCTCTCCCGTCCTGTGACCCCCTCTCCCGTCCTGTGCCCCCTCTCCCCTCCTGTCCCCCCTCTCCCGTCCTGTGTCCCCCTCTCCCGTCCTGTCCCCCCTCTCCCGTCCTGTGCCCCCCTCTCCCGTCCTGTGTCCCTCCTCTCCCGTCCTCTGACCCCCTCTCCCGTCCTGTGTCCCCCTCTCCCATCCTGTGTCCCCCTCTCCCATCCTGTGTCACTCCTCTCCCGTCCTCTGACCCCCTTTCCCGTACTGTGCCCCCTCTCCCATCCTGTGTCCCCACTCTCTCGTCCTGTGTCCCCAATCTCCCGTTCTGTGTCCCCCCTCTCCCGTCCTGTCCACCCTCTCCCGTCCTGTATCCCCCTCTCCCTCCCTGTGTCCTCCTCTCCCATCCTGTTTCAACCTCTCCCGTCCTGTCCACCCTCTCCCGTCCTGTATCCCCCTCTCCCTCCCTGTGTCCTCCTCTCCCGTCCTGTGTCCCCCCTCTCCCATCCTGTGACCCCCCTCTCCCGTCCTGTGTCCCCCCTCTCCCGTCCTGTGAGCCCCTCTCCCGTCCTGTGTCCCCTCTCTCCCATCCTGTGTCCCCTCTCTCCCATCCTGTGTCCCCCACTCCCGTCATGTTTCCTCCTCTCCCGCTCTGTGTCCACCCTCTCCCGTCCTGTGTCCCCCCTCTCTCGTCCTGTGTCCCCCCTCTCCCATCCCGTGTCCTCCTCTCCCGTCCTGTGTCCCCCTCTCCCGTCCTGTGTCCCCCTCTCCTGTCCTGCGTCCCCCCTCTCCCGTCCTGTGTCCCCCTCTCCCGTCCTGTGTCCCCTTCTCCTGTCCTGTGACCCCCACTCCCGTCCTGTGTCCTCCTCTCCCGTCCTTTGTCCCCCCTCTCCCGTCCTGTGTCCCCACTCTCCCGTTCTGTGTCCCTCCTCTCCCGTCCTGTGTCAGCCTCTCCCGTCCTGTCCCCCCTCTCCCGTCCTGTGTCCAATTCACAATTCACAATTCAAATCGCTTTATTGGCATGATAAGTTACATCTTATGTTGCCAAAGCATCAAAATACATTTATGGTTTAGCACATAAACGCAGTTCTATTCATACAGTGTATAAACAGGTATATCCCTGAGTGTATAAATATACATTCGCATTGTTTATATATATTCTTTTCTTAGTTTACTGGTTGTCCCTCTGTTCATGGCAAGCTGTAACATAGTGTGCCGCCAGTGTTATACAGTTTCTCTCCTCTCCCAGTAGGAATGGGAGTTTTTGGTTGTCACTCAGATTTCTGAAATCAGGGCATATTTGTGAGAATTTTTGGTAGAAATTCTCCCTGATGCCCTGATATTTTCCACAAGCTGTGAGGAAGTGCATCTCTGTCTCCACCACTCCCTGACTGCAGTGAGAGCATATCCTGTCCTCTCTTCGCAGCCTGGTCTGCCTGTGTCTGCCTTTTTCGATCGCTAGGCTATGTTCGCTAAGTCTGTACCTTGTCAAGGTTCTTCTCAGTTTGTTATCCTTTACCATGGTCAGGTAATCAGCTATGTTGTATTGTCTGTTTAGGGCCAAGTAGCAATTGAGTTTGCTTTGGGTTTTTGTTGTTTCTGCCCAATATGTCAGATATTTTTCCTTTTGCTTAGCGACGATTGTGTTGGGTCGAATTCTTTGTGTTACCCTGTCACTGTCCTGGGGCTGGTTATTGTTAGTATTGTTAGTAGTTACTTCACTGAGTCCCAGGACTAGTTGACTGAGGGTATTCTTCTTTATGGTCAGCTCTTGGCATTTCAGGGCGTCGTAGTGATAGCATTGGGGATTGCTCATTTGTAGGTGATTCCAAAATTTGGTGGCTCTTTTTTGGATAGTGATTATTAATGGATATTGGCCTAGTTCCGCCCTGCATGCATTGTTTACTGTTTTCCTTTGAGTCCGGAGGATACTTTTACAGAATTCTGCATGTAGGATCTCAATTGGGTGTTTGTCCCATTTTGCAAATTCTTGTTGAGTTAGTGGTCCCCATACTTCACTGCCATAGAGTGCAATTGGTTCAATTACTGATTTGAAAATTTTGAGCCAAATGCTAATTGGGATTTCTATTTGGATTGATTTTTTGATGGCATAGAAAGCCCTTCTTGCTTTCTCTTTCAGTTCATTCACAGCCAGTTTGAAGTTTCCCGTAGAACTGATTTTTAAGCCCAAGTATGTGTAGTTAGTGGTTTGTTCAATTTTGGTTGTTCCTACTGTGAAATTTATTTTGGGTCCCTGATGTTTGGATCTTTGCTGGAACACAAGGACTTTGGTTTTTTGGGGATTTATTGTCAGGGCCCAAGTCTGGCAGTACGACTCCAGCAGGTCCAGGTTTTGCTGTAGCCCCTCTTTAGTAGGTGACAGCAGAACCAGGTCGTCTGCATAGAGGAGGAATTTAACCTTGGATTCATATAGGGTGAGGCCGGGTGCTGTAGATTGTTCAAGTAGTTTTGCCAATCCATTTATGTAAATATTAAAGAGTGTCGGTGAGATTGGCGAGCCCTGCGTCACCCCCCGCCCCTGTGGGAAGTATTTTGTTTGTTTGTCTCCAATTTTAACTGCACATTTGTTGTTTGTATACATTGATTTAATTACATCATATGTTTTCCCTCCTACCCCACTTTCGATAAGTTTCAGGAATAAACCGTCATGCCAGATGGAGTCGAACGCCTTCTGGAAATCTACAAAGCATGCGTAGATTTTGCTTTTGTTATGGTGAACGTGTTTGTCAATTAGGGTCTGTAGGGTGAAGATATGATCGGATGTTCTATAGTTTGGCAGGAATCCAATTTGGCTTTTACTCAAGACATTGTGCTCCTCAAGGAAGTTTATAAGTCTTTTGTTTATGATGCTACAGAATACCTTCCCCAGGTTACTGTTTACACAGATGCCTCGATAGTTGTTTGGGTCGATTTTGTCCCCACTTTTGTATATGGGCGTTATGAGTCCTTTGTTCCAGATATCAGGGAAATAACCGACACTCAGAACCAAGTTGAAGAGTTTTAGGATAGCCAGTTTCATTTTGTTGTCTGTGTGTTTAATCATCTCGTTTAGTATGCCGTCTGTCCCGCAGGCTTTTCCTGGTCGCAGGACCTTGAGTTTTTCAAGAAGTTCTTTTTCTGTTATTATGGCGTCCAGCGGGTTTTGGTTATCTTTTATGGCCATTTCTAGCTTTTCCAGTTTTTTGCATATTTGGTGTTGCTCTGGTCTTAGTGTGTTTTTCTGGTATAATTTTTCAAAGTGGTTTACCCATGTGTCCCCATTTTGAATGGCCAAATCGTCGTGTTGTTTTTTGTGTAGTGTTTTCAAGTTTTCCCAGAAACAATTGGAATCAATGGATTCCTCCATGGAGCTGAGTGTATTCTTAATATATTGCTCTTTTTTGGTTCTGAGTGTGTTTCTGTATTGTGTTAGTGTCTGACAATAAGTAAGGCGTAGTTCCTCGTTTTCTGGATGTCTGTGTTTTTGGTTTGATATTTTTCTAAGTTTTTTCCTCATGTTATGGCAATCTCGGTCAAACCATTTTTCATAGTTTTTTGTTTTGGGTTTGTTCTTGCGAGCTTTCAAGTTTGCATTTGTTGCCAAATTATCAAAAATATTGTTTAGTTTACTAACTGCCCGGTTTACACCTTCTTTATTGTGAGTGTATATGTTATCCAGAAAGGTGTCTAAGAGAGCTTGAGTTGATGCATTGCTAATTGTTTTCTGGTATTTTTCCGTGTCGTTTTTGGCCCATCTGTACGATTTTTTGGTGTTGTACAGTTTACTGGGTTGTGTTTCTATGTTGTTTGTTTCTGTCTTTTTGAGGAACATAGTAATTTGATTGTGATCTGACAGTGTTGTTTGTGGTTTGACTGTGAATGCTCTGAAAGAGGATGGGTCTAAGTCTGTAATCATATAGTCTACTGCGCTGCAGCCAAGAGGTGAGCAATAGGTCGATCTTCCTAGGAGGTCTCCTATGAACCTACCATTGACAATGTACAGACCCAGGTTTCGACAGAGCTGTAGTAGCTGTTTTCCGTTGGTATTTGACTGCTTGTCGCAGTTATGCCTGTATGGAAGGGAAGGGATGTCAAAGTGGTTATTCCCGAAAACGTAATTGTTTCCCTGATTATTGGTGAAGTCTGGTTCTTCGCCCGTTCTTGAATTGAGGTCCCCACAGATCAACACGTTCCCCTGGGCCTGGTATTGGATAATTTCCCCCTCCATGTTGGAGAAGGTGTCCTCTTTAAAGTACGGGGAATCGATTGGAGGGATATAAAGTGCGCAAATGTAAACATCTTGGGTGTTTGAGATAATCTCCCTCTCAAGTTTGAGCCACATATGGTTTTCGCCCTTTTTTATAAATTTGATGTAATTCTTAAGTTCTGTTTTAAACCAGATCAGTATGCCTCCGGAGTCTCTGCCTTGGGTTACACTTGGTAATTTATTGGAGGGGACCACCAGCTCAGTGTACCCTTGGGGACAGCCAGTGTGTCCTTTTCCTTTATACCAAGTTTCCTGTAAAATGATAATATCTAGGTCTTTAGTTTCATCTATGAACTCTGGGGTCCTACTTTTCACTTCTCGCAGTGAAGAGCGTAGACCTTGGATATTCCAGGTCGAAATATATAAGGATTTCATGTTAAGTTTGATCTTTTACTATGATAGGTTAAAGAGTGGTACGTGTTTGTCGTGTCTAAGTGTGGGAAAAAAAAGATCACATCAGTTGTCTACAAAAGTTAATACAATTTGGTTACAGTTCTTTCTATTAATTAGTCCTTGATCCATAAGGCGGAAGTAGATGCTGCTGCACATCTGCTTATTGTCTCTTAATGGATTGTTTCTGTCTGAGGTATTGCGTACGTCCTGTGCATCTCTCCCTCTGTCTGGCTGGGAGCAGTCCTATTCCCCTGTGGGACAGGAGTGGTGCAGGTCTGATATTGTTGTTTTGCATGGGGATCCTCTCTGGTCTCGGTTGGTGTGTTGGTGGTCCTTGTAGTGTTCCTGATATGTACCCCGCTGATCTCTGGTGGTCGGGGGGGGGTCCTCTTGGAGTCTGGGTATGGACCCTGTTAAAAGCGACGTCCTTCAGGGCTTTAGCAAAGATCGATATTCTTTGCCTTTGGATGTGGACGTGGTCGTAAAGACATTCCTCATCGAGGGTGGGGTGTTGGGCCAGGTGTACGTTGTGGTTTGATTCGCAGTCTCTTGCTATGCTGGCATTTATCTCATGAATTGTGTTGTTGTTGAAGTCTGTTCTCGGCAATATTGTGGAAACAGTGATTCTAGTGTTTGGAAATGTACTGCTTGCTTTCCTAATCATTGCTCTGAGCGATGTTGCTACTTCTTTCTGTTGGGTCTTTAGGTCATTTGTGCCCGTGTGTATTATTATGTGTTGGGGGGAGCCTAATCTGGCTTTGGTCAGCCATCCCATGGCTCTGTTTGTTGTTGGGCACCAGATCTTTTCTACTTTACTTCTAGGGAATAGCTTTTTCTCCCATAGAAATTTCCCATTTGAGTCTATGAGTATTACGACGTCAGCCTTGTTTGTGTTTACTGTCTGGTGGCTTTCGCTTGGACTCATAGTGTGTGTGCTGGGCTGGGGTGTCTGGTGTGTGCGTATCTCTTGTGAGCGGCCCGCTTGTGGTTCCACGGTGGTGGGGGAAGATTGCGAATCAGTATGCTGGTCGGTCTGTGTGGCACCCCTTGTATTGTGTGTCTGTTGCTTTTGTTCCGTGTGGGAGTGCAGCCGTTCCGTCCGGCTCTGTCTTGTCTTATCTCTAGCCTCTGGTTGCTGGTCTAATGGTGTTATCTCTCCTCTATGGCTCTCTTCTTTTTCCTGCAGCTCTTTCACCTGATTCCTAAGTAGATTCACCTGGTTCTCAAGTAGCTTCAGCTCTCTCTTGTGTCTCTCCCTCTCCTGATTTTGATAGTCATTCATTTTGAGGAAGTCCTCTCTAAGTTTAACCACCTCTATCTCTAATTGATTAAATTTATCTTTTGGTCGTATCTGGCTGTGTGATCCCGGGGTATGTGTCTGGTCGGCCCTGGAAGGCTCACTCACTTCCTGGCTAGGCTGGTCGGCCCTGGAGGGCTCACTCACTTCCTGGCTATGCTGCTCTTCTCTTGGTGAGCTGGGAATGGTAGGGGGACTATGTGTGGCTTCCTCCCTGGTAGTTATGCTGGGGTTTGTCAGTTGTATCGTGTGGCTGTGGTTCCCCGGGGTTAGTGTCTGGTTTGAACTGTGTGGCTCGTTCACCTCCTGACCAGGCAGATTTTCTCCTGGTAAGTTGTCAATGTTGGGGGGAGTGCGGGCCACTCTGGGGCTGTTCCTTCCCCCCTTAGTTAATTTTTTCAGTGTCCTGAAGGCCGTTGCAAATTTGTCGAGGTTGCCTTGCACTAATATTGTTCCGGTATTGTACGCGTTGACCGTCGTAGTTGAACTGTCTCCTGGTGTGTTAATTTTCATTATGGACCCATTTGCGGTATTTTCTAGCTTAACATTGGTATAGTGTGATTTTATTGCTGTGATCCAAGCCACTGGCTGATCTGAGTAGAAAATGAGGTTACTTTTTGTCCCATTGTTGTAACAGTCAGCAAAAAGTGTTTCTGGTTTTTCTCTCATCTGCTCATGCTTGATCGCTTTTATAGCTTTTTTTGCGGTGTTGGGGGGAATCTGGAAGCGGGGCTGTTGTGGATCTTCTGATTCGCTCATTTTTGGTAAAGTATTGTTGATCTTAGAATAAGCTTTTCTGGGGCCCCGGGTTTGGTGTTTCCCTCTCCCTGTTCGCGAACTTTCCCGGTCCCCCTCTCCGACCCCGTGGTCCCTGGGCCTCGGCTTCTGGGTTCACCCCTTCTCAGGTCTGGGTCTGTGAGCCGCTGTTTCCCGGTGCCTTCGGGCTGTTCCCCTCCCCCTCAGAGGTCTCTGTGCCTCTGTCTCGGCCTGGCTCCTCGGGCCTTTCCCTGGCTTCAGTCTCCCTCCCTGGGCCCTGTACTCACAGTCTTGGTTTGCTTCTGGAAGCCTTCTGGTTGATCCCCTTCTCCTCAGAGGTCTCTGGGCCTGGCTCCTCGGGCCTTTCCCGGGCTTTCTAGCCCAGCCGCCGCTCGGGCTGTGCCTCGTTCGCCGTTCGGGTGCTGGACTGCGGTCGTCGCTCGGGTGCTGGACTGCGGCCGTCGCTCGGGTGCTGGACTGCGGTCGTCGCTCGGGTGCTGGACTGCGGTCGTCGCTCGGGTGCTGGACTGCGGCCGCCGATCGGGCCGTGTCTCGTTCGCCGCTCGGGCTCCCCGAGTCACCTCGTTCCAGCTGCCGCTGCGTCTCCGTGCGGCCTCCCCGATTCGCCTCGTTTCCCGAAGCGGCCTCCCCGAGTCTCCTCGCTCCGGCTGCCGCTGCGTCTCCGTGCGGCCTTCGCGCCTCGGTTCCCGATGCGGCCGAGTCACCTCGCTTCTGCTGCTGCTGTGGCCCCGTGCGGCCGCTGTTCTTTGGTTTGTATATTTTTTTTTCCCTTATTTCTTTTTTTTCTTTGGCTTTTTGTTTTCTAATTTCCTCTGGTTTTTTTTTTTTTTCCTTTGGTGGTCTCTTTGGTGGTCTTTTCCTTCCTTACTTAATCTAGACTAAACTAAACTTAAACTTAACTAAACAAACTAAACTAACTTAACTAGAACTAAATTTAACTTCAAAACCTTTTTAAACTTGAAATGAACCTTTTTTTCCCCCACTTTAAACACTAAAAACACTAAAAATTCAGCAGCCCATCTTCAGCGTGTGTATTCACTCTGTCTGGCTGTCTCTCTCTCTATACACTCCCTCTCTCTCCCCCCCTCCCCCCCCTCCCCCCACCCCCTCTCTCTCCCCCCCCCTCCCCCCACCCCCTCTCTCTCCCCCCCCTCCCCCCATCCCCTCTCTCTCCCCCCACCCCCTCTCTCTCTCCCCCCTCCCCCCACCCCTCTCTCCCCCCCTCCCCCCACCCCTCTCTCTCCCCCCCCTCCCCCCACCCCTCTCTCTCCCCCCCTCCCCCCACCCCCTCTCTCTCCCCCCCCCTCCCCCCACCCCCTCTCTCTCCCCCCCTCCCCCCACCCCCCTCTCTCTCCCCCCCTCCCCCCACCCCCTCTCTCTCCCCCCCCTCCCCCCACCCCCTCTCTCTCCCCCCCTCCCCCCACCCCCTCTCTCTCCCCCCCCCTCCCCCCACCCCCTCTCTCTCCCCCCCCTCCCCCCACCCCCTCTCTCTCCCCCCCCCTCCCCCCACCCCCTCTCTCTCCCCCCACCCCCCTCTCTCTCTCCCCCCTCCCCCCACCCCCTCTCTCTCCCCCCTCCCCCCACCCTCTCCTCCCCCCACCCTCTCTTCCCCCCACCCTCTCTCTCTTCCCCCCACCCTCTCTCTCTTCCCCCCACCCTCTCTCTCTTCCCCCACCCCTCTCCCTCCCTGCCCCTCTCCCTCTCCTCCCTCCCTATTTCTCTGTCTCTCTGACATCTGTTCCCCTCTGTCGCTCTCAGTTTTTCTTCTGCCGTGGTGCCCGATTTGCTACTCCAGGCCCCGCCGTCCGCCCGCTCTCTGGGGCAAGGTAAGAGCCGGGCTCCGGCCCCACACCGCCAGGGATCAGCACCCGAGGAACCTGCCCGCCGCCCAACGTGAACAAAGACCCTCCTCACCTGTCACGGAGTTGAAGTCTCTGAAAGCGGCCACGGTGCGCCGGGCCTCTTCCCCCCGCGCATTCAGGAGGCGCGGGGAAGAGAGAGAGAGAGACAGCCTGGGGGTGGGGGGGGGCGAGTTAGACGCCGCCGCGCACCTGCTCCACGGAGCTCCGTGCCGCCACCCGCCGCACCAGCCTTTACTAAGATGGCGGCAGTAGTGGCGCTCGGCTGAGGCCCGCCCCTCCAGCCTTCACAAAGATGGCGGCGATCGGGGGCCGCTTGTTGACTGGGGCCGGGAGGTGCCTAGCTCGGGCGTGGGTGCGGAGGAGAGGCCGAGGCTTCGAGGCCTACCTGGAAAAACGGGGAAAGGTAGGAAAATTAATGAGATTAGATAAAAGATTTAGAAAGTAATTAACTTTTTTAAAAAACAATATGTGTTTTAAAAGCAACGTTTTTTTTTTAAAGACGCAGAAAGCGGGAAAAAGAAAAGGAAAAGTTTGGAATCAAGATGGCGGCGACTCACCTCGGTTCAGAACGATAAGGCCCGCCCACACACGCACCGATTGGTCGACCATCAGGTCACCGAAGCATAGGATTGGTCAATCGTCCCGTCACTCGACTGTAGGAGGGCCCGGCCGCACGTGCCAGGAGTGGATAATGAGCGGAATGTTGAACGTTTTTTGGATACCGCGGGCGCAATTTTTGGTCCGGCCGAAACGTAAATACGCTTAGGACGCTTCTGGAATCGTCAGCTTTCTTTCAACGTAACGTACGTGTAGGTATGCTCTATAACTTTCGAGTTAATTCAAGACAGACAGACAGACAGACAGAAAGACAGACGGAATGACAGACAGAAGTATCCTTTTATATATATAGATTCCATTCAAAAGTTAACCAATCACCCTTGTGCATTTCCTTAGTGCCTGTCTTCAGTGTGCCTTTGCAGGGCCTCGTGCTCCTACACAGTGCTACCCCAGTGGCTGCGGCATTCGTGGTGGAAGGCTGCTGACTTTCAGTCGGGGAGACTGCAGATAACCTTGCAGGACAAGCTCGAGCAGCTCTGTGCCTAGTAGGCCCGGCTTCTGAATGGACCACCTCAGCAAGGGTGGCAGCAATCCTAGTAATCTGCTAGAGGAAAGATTGCTGGACAGCTGTGACACCCTTTCAACACTGGGAAATCCAGCCAAGCTGGCAGCAGTCTATGCTTGTGTGGCAGCAAGCTGAGCTTGCATGACTTCAAGCTGAGCTTCCATTGCAGCATTCAGACAATGGGTGGTTTCTACTTAGGCTGCAATGGAAGCTGAAACATCAGCCATCAGACGCTGCATGATGGTTGGGTCCACAAGTGCGCTAATGGATCTGCCCACCCCTTCCACGCTGGAAAGGATGAGCTCCATGTCCTGCGCAAAGTTGATGCTGGACTCCTCCAAGCTCAACATTGCATTCTCGCTCTCTGGCAGGCCTGCCAATGGACCAAGTATTTCGATAGCAAAATACTGCAGATGTTGGAAATCCGAAATAACAACAGAAAATGCTGGAAAAACTCAGCAGGTCAGGCAACATCCGTGGAGAGAAATTGGAGTTGACGTTTCGGGTCGAACCCTTCTTCAAAACTGGAAAGAAAATAAAATAGATCGAAGGCAGGGCTGCGATCGGACAAAAGAAGTAAAAGAAACAAAAGCAGTAAAAGAGGCAATAAAAGGTATTCGAAGCTAGACGAGATGGTAATAGGCTGAGATTAGGTGTGAAGTGTACTGGCAGGGCAAGAGATAGCTGCCAGGTGTGAGAGAGAAATAAAAGGAAATTAGGGGAGGGGGGGAAAGGAGTGGAAAAATTACAAGTAAAAATGTAATAGGGGCCGAGGTTATGATCTGAAATTGTTGAACTCGATATCGAGTCCGGAAGGCTGCAGAGTGCCTAATCGGAAGATGAGGTGCTGTTCCTCGAGTTTACGTTGAGCTTCCATGGAACAATACAAGAGGCCAAGGACGGTGAGGTCCAAGTGGGAATGGAGCGGTGAATTAAAATGACAGGCGACCGGAAGCTCGGGGTCACCCTTACGGACTGAACGGAGGTGTTCCGCAAAGCGTTCACCCAATCTGCATTTCATTGTGCATACCCATCAGCATTCTTCTGTCGGCTGCCCCATCGAAGTCCTCATCGGAGTCCTGTGCAGCAGAAATTGTGTGCAAACTTGCCCTCCGGGGAACTGGCACCTGCACTACCCTTTCCCTCTGCTCTGGCTGCAGCCCACTAGTGCCCAGTGATTCACCACGTGCAGATCTCGCCTCTAAAGTATCCTCTAAAGTCCACGCAGTACCAGTATCTGAGCTGGTGGCTGCGAGTGTCACGTCGAATGATGGCGTTTCTTCTTCATCATCACTCTCCTCTTCCTCTTGCACCAGTGCCTGGTCAGATTAGATTTCTTGGGTCTCTGAAATGAGAAAGGTACAAGGGAAGGGTTGTGGTGAGCGGGATGGGGTGGGGTGGGGGGCGCGGAAGCAAGAGGCGCATGTGTACACCATCTGCAGCTTGTAAGTCAGAAGAGATTATGGGATAAGGGGGAAGTGGGATGCGAGAAGGATTAGGTATGTGTATACCGTCATATTCAATGTTTTCAGCACCGCCGCTGGCCACAGCATCAGTCACAGTCACTCCAATTCTGGCGAGCACTCTCTTCTTGAGTGGGGTCAGGATATACAGCCGTGCCTGTCCCCCTCCAGTTAGCTGCAGCTGCCTCAGATTATGCATCACCTTGTCCTGCAATGTGTGTCAGAGAGTGTGGTTCAGTGTATTTGGTTAATGTGGCTGTCATGGTTGAATAGCTGGCAGTGTGTGCAAGCTGTGAGATATGGGTGTAAGACTTGCAGCAATGGTAAGTGTGAGAGGGTGAGATGGAGCATATGAATGTGTGGTACGAGCTGTGATTGGTAGAGATTGTTGGTAGCTGGGTAATGGGGGTGTGGTGAATTGAGCAATGTGAGAGTTTGTGGGATATGCCATTTGAAGATGCATTCACTGATCTTGACCACTCGTGAGGTCATTAAACTTCTTCTGCACTGCATCCAGGTGCTCGGGGCTACACTGCTTGCATTAACAGTGACGGCTATCTGCACCCATTTCCTTCTCAGTGTCTGTCTGGACTGTCTCTTGGCCCCATGTGGATACAGGACATCTCTCCTCCTGTCCACCTCCCGCACCAGGACCTCGAGTGCTGCATCCGAAAATCTGGGACACCTCTCTCTTCCATGTTGCGCCATCTTCACTCTTCCTGTAGGTCACACACTCCTCTACAACAACTTCCAGTACCTGCTGCAGCCAGAATGCATCACACCTTTAAGAAGTGCTGGTTGGCTTTAAGAACTGCAGGCTAGCTTTAATTGGTACTAGACTCGCACGAACTTGGGCCCCCTGCTGAGCGTGCAGCCACTCAACAGCGTATTGAGCACTGGGCTGCACGCCACTATCATTATAATTAGCAGGCAGCACGAAGTTCGCATGCTGCCTGCATTACTTTAAACGGGCGCGGGTTAATCGCGCATCGTGATCCCCGCACCCGTTTTCAGAGTCTATCCAATTTCTAGCCCTTTGAGTCTGACCGAATGGGTGTTAAACACAGAGAAAACTGAAGCCATTGTCTTCTTCTTCCACCACAAACCCCATTTCCTTGTCACCGATTCCATCCCCCTCCCTAGTCACTGTCTCAGGCTGAACAAGACATCGCAACTGTGGCACCCTATTCTGATCCAAAGTTGTTGTTGGTGCAGTTGGTGTTACTGCAAGGCGTAATGTTTACCACACAAGTTCTTAACTATCATTAAAACCAATAATTAAAGGCTAGGATGCCTTGAGTTATTATTTTCTCAATTCAATTTTGCCTACTGGAGGCACTATGATTTAATATTGTAGCATCATTAGAAATGTGCACTCAGACAAATATTTCATGCAGTAGTAGTTACAAATAGCTAAACTGAATAGCTGCAGGGTCCTAGAAAATAACTTAATCTAAATGACAGATAATGTCTAAGTATTGACCATATCTACACAAACCAGGATTTACAGTGGGAGAAGTGTTAACTTAAACACGTAGGCCTAGAAATTCGTGGGGCGCCAAGCTCGCCTGGGCGCCGGAATTACCACTCCGGACGGAGCCGCTTGCGCCAGCCCGATATTCAGTTTCAGAGCCCCAAACGGAAGCGGGGCGCTGCTCGAGGCGCCCCGCATCCCTCTTGGGGCGCTGCAACTGAATATCGCAGTGCAACGTGCCGCAGCGGAGATCGCGAGTGCCGGCAAAAGAGCCCAGCACCGAAGAGAAGTGCCGGGCTCTTGGGACACAGCCAGCACTGCCGGGGGGGTGCTCAGGAGGCCGGGGACGGCGGCGCGAGGAGGTGCTGGCAGGCGGCCAGCAAAAAAAATGGCCACCCCGCACCTCCCCTTTAATTAGCGCCACTACCGCCGCAGGTAGGCTCCCCTGAACCGGTCGCAAATTGCAACCGGCATTACAGCGGGGGGCGCGACCAAATATCGCAATCGGGGTGGTAGCGGGGCGCTGCACACACCGATGACATCATCGGTGGCGGCGCAGCGCTACAGGCTAGCGCCGCCATTAGCGCCCCGCTAAATTTCACGGGAGGCGTGGCCAGTAGCGCTAAACCCACTAAGTGCACTCTTTAGGCGCTAACTGGTGGCGCAGCCCACCGAATTTCTAGGCCGTAAGGTTTTAGCATAAAGATGGCAGGAACACTGCAGTTGCAGGCATTGCGTCTGTCCAAGTTGCCTACAGCTGGCCCCAACAAATCTTGCAGGTTCGGCCCTCATTATGCTTTCACAGCAAGCTCCCAGCATGCAATCTGCCAGTGATTTGGAGCTTGCTCTTTCATGGGGTGGGATATCCAGCAACCATTTAAAGAGAAGTCTTTTTGACACCAAAATGTTCTGCAGCAGTTGCAGTAAAGTTAAAACTATAAAATAGATACACCTGACTACAATTAACACTGGTGAATTCCATGATTAAATGCGGTTATATTTCAGACCCGAATCCATGCAATCATGCCATACAACCTCGGCTTTACCAATTTGGACTCCCAGTGCGGAGCTTTGCCCATCAAGACACTCATATTGAGAATTCAGGTCATGGCTGTTATGGAATTTTCTGCTGGGAACATAATTTTGTAAAGCTACCTTTATATCTCTGTTATTTATGATTAACATTCTGAAAAATAAATTTTAAAGCCAATTTGAAAATCAATCCTCTAATCATGACTCAATCGACTGTGTTATCCTCACCAGTGAGGTGGCAGCTTGAGCCACAAGCCATCGCAATGAAATTCAGACATTGAAATTACAGTTAAGTAGAGACTGCTGCTACTTTTTCTCTAAAAAATACACTATTACATTTGATGAACTAATAAACAATTATTGGTTTGCAAGGAAGCTAAGGAATTGGAGTAATAGTATGCAAAATACTGAATTGAGGAACCTGGACACTTTTGGTTCCTGGCTGTGTGAATTACAGTAAAATGGCAATTTAAAAAATGGGAGTTTGTTAGGTACGATCATAGGCGTGTCTTTTGATGACGGCGAACGTATTAGACTGAGCCTCTGCAAGAACTGGGATGCGTTGATCCAGAAATGGTACTAATCCTCTCTCACAGAGATCTTGTCAAAAAAATTAATTGCCATGGTACATTGCTCTGTTTTATTAAACTAATACGGCATTGAAGTTAAGGACAACATTAACCACTTTGGTTAACAAGTAATTAAAAGGAATCATGCTGACCAGATCAAAGGGTGTAACCTTCAATAGTGCAGCAATCCCTCAGTACTTCACTGAAATGTTAACCTAGATTATGTGCTCAAGTTTCTGTAGTGGGGCTTGAACCCATGACCTTCTCCTGAGCACGTGAATTAGATGGTACCTTTGTTGAAGTCTGTCTTGAATAATACGCATTCTATGCTTCGTGTGAGATGAGAAAACAAAGTGAGGATTCTGTTTTGTACTATGTTTTTTCAGTGACAGCGTTCTTGCTTACCTATCAGATATGGAGTAAGTCCCAGACCTTTCATTGAAGGAGAATTTATTCTTTCATGAGTTTTCGACTGCTTGTTATAAGTTTTTCAATTTGTGGTTGCCATGAATTAATCCAAAGTGAAGAGAGCAGTAATAAAAACAATAGGTTAAATAACCCACTTGATAGCCTATGATAAACAAGTAAATGAGCTACTCGGGTTAATTCCAACAGTTCTGTCCATGCACCAAAAAGTGATTTTTGCATTATTCAAACTCCGTGCAATACAGTGCACACTGCCATGGAGAGGAACAGCGAAGTGTCCGTGATACAACTGGAGAGTCTGCTCATCAATTTACATAATCAGGTCTGTATTGTAAAGGGGCAACCCACAAACCCATTGTCTGAGAAGTACTGAAAAGAAATTCTTGACTGCTTCAAAGTTCTAACTCCAGCCTTTACAAAGCAGATAACAGAATTCCTTCTGCTGCTGCTGACAACCAACAATGACCAAATTTGCCTGGGAACACAGGCCATGCTGAAGCATCTTATCAATATTGTTCTTTTTGTACGTGGAAAGTGAGGAGTATCAGATTCCGAATTGCATGAAATTCGGCTCATCGAGTCTGCGCTGGCTCTTTCAAAGAGCAATCCAGTTAGTCCCACTCTCCTACTAACTCCCCACATCACTGGGATTTTTTCTCCTTTAAGTATTTATCCAATTCTCTTTTGAAGGCTACTGTTGAATCTGTATCCACCACCCTATCAGGCAGTGAGGAATGGATTGTCCAGCTTAGTGAAGAAATGGCTAACCACATTCACAGTTATTATCCCCAAGAGAAGAGGAGCTGGATTTTACCAACCTCGGCGGGTCCGTGGCGGGCGATGTCGGTGACGGGTCCTGGCCTCGCTGCTGGCTCCAGCCCGCTGTCCAAAATTATTTTCCCCTGATTGGGCTTGTTAAGCCCGCCCAGCGCATTTCCCAGCCAATTGAAGGAAGTGGGTCAGCCGGTTTCCTTAAAGGGACCATGCGCAAATTGGTTTTGACATTTGTGCTGTCCATCTTCTACAGCATTGAGGTGCTGCAAACACTGACAAGCACTGCACAGAGGTGCACGGCTGCACCCAGGCTCTCCCATGACTCCCTCCATATGCTTATGAAGGGAGTCACAGCACGCAGGGAGGTTCTCTTCCCTTCCAATGGGTGGACGAGACCTCCCCAGGACACCAACGCAGCCTGGTTGCACATTGCACAGGCAGACACAAGCAGGGATGTCGTCAGGAGGATCAGGCTGCAGTGGCGAAAACCTTTCAATTATCTCAGTATATCACGAAACGTTAGTACAAAGCCACACTCAACCTCATTGGGACCTTTCGATAAGGTCCCACATAAGAGATTAGCGTGCAAAATTAAGGCACATGGGATTGGGGCAAGGTATTGACTTGGATAGAGAACTGGTTGGCGGACAGAAAGCAAAGAGTTGGAATAAACGGGTCGTTTTCCGAGTGGCAGGCAGTGACTAGTGGGGTACCGCAAGGATCGGTCCTAGGACCCCAGCTGTTCACAATATATATTAATGATCTGGACGAGGGAATTGGATGTAATATCTCCAAATTTGCAGACGACACAAAGCTGGGTGGGAGGGTAAGCTGTGAGGAGGATGTCGTGAAACTCCAGTACGATTTGGACAGATTGGGTGTTTGGGCAGAAACATGGCAAATGCACTATAATGTGGATAAATGTGAGGTTATCCACTTTGGTGGCAAAAACAGGAAGGCAGATTATTATTTGAATGGCAATAGATTGGGAGAAGGGGAAGTGCAAAGAGACCTGGGTGTTCTTGTGCAACAGTCACTGAAGGTAAGCATGCAGGTGCAGCAGGCGGTTAAGAAGGCAAATGGTATGTTGGCCTTCGTAGCAAGAGGGTTCGAGTACAGGAACAAGGATGTCTTGCTACAGTTGTACAGGGCCTTGGTGAGACCGCACCTCGAGTATTGTGTGCAGTTTTGGTCGCCTTACCTGAGGAAGGACGTTCTTGTCATGGAAGGAGTGCAGCGAAGATTCACCAGGCTGATACCTGGGATGGCAGGAATGACGTATGAGGAGAGATTGTGTCGATTGGGCTTATACTCACTGGAGTTTAGAAGATTGAGAGGGGATCTCATCGAAACTTATAAAATTCTGTCAGGCCTGGACAGACTAGATGCAGGAAGGATGTTTATGATGGCCGGGGAGTCTAGAACCAGGGGTCATAGTCTAAGGATAAGGGGTAAGCCATTTAGGACTGAAATGAGGAGGAATTTCTTCACCCAGAGAGTGGTGAACCTGTGGAATTCTCTGCCACAGAGGGCGGTGGAGGCCAGTTCATTAAATATATTCAAAAAAGAGTTGGATATATTTCTTAAGGCTAAAGGGATCAAGGGATATGGGGAGAAGGCAGGGACAGGGTACTGAATTTGGATGATCAGCCATGATCTCATTGAATGGCAGAGCAGGCTCGAAGGGCCGAATGGCCTACTCCTGCTCCTATCTTCTATGTTTCTATGTTTCATTCTGCTGTGCCACTCATCACATCCCCATCACTCTGCCTTCCCTACCCTACTCCTGCACATTCTTACTCACACCAACTTACCTTGCACCTCCACCTATCCCTCGCCATCATCACTTCCCCATCTCACTAGCCACCCCTCACACTCACCCTCATCCTAGTGCAATCATACCAACTAACAACACACAATGGTAGGCACTTGGGTGTTTTATGCAATGTTCATGTAAAGTTTCTGTTAGTGTGGTTTCAAACATTGAAACCTTTATTTTCAATACTTTGTGATTTGTGTGCACCTTAGTGAGTTGCAGTGAATGGTGAGACATAACGGTAGCCCTGCAATGGTGATGAGTGCAAAAGGAATGGCTTGAGCATTATAGGGATGCTTTATGGTGCTGGTGTGGGGTGGTGCCAACCTGACGCATCATGTGGCAGCCAGGGTGTACAGCATCAAGTGAAGTAAATCTGGTCATGGTGAGGCCATCCCTGACCTCCAGGGCAGCAATGTGATCGGGTACTGATGCCCTGTGTGGCATCAGTTGATTGCGGAGAAGGTTGGTGTTGTTGTTGGTGCTGCTGGTGTGCCTGGTACTGCTGGTGTTGGGGCTGATTGTGGTGGGATTCTGAGGACCAAGGTGAGATAGTTTCAAGAGCACCAATGCGGATGGAATAGATTGCAGGTGAAGTAGAGATGACAGAAGCGATCTGTCAATGGTGGGAGAGGTAATCAGGTCAGACTGGATGGAGACTTGTATAAAGACTTGCAGCATTCTGAATCTGTAGTGAAAATACAGTTTAGAAAAGCTAGTGGCTAAGGGAAGATATCTGATTCAGCTGGGAGCTTTGACTTGACATTTGAAGCTGTCAACTCATCAGCTGAATCAATGGCAAGTCACGTCCCGCGTCAGCTTCACGGACGAGGTCTAGGCACAGCGGCAAACCAGTGGGCAACCTGTTAAAATCAAAAAGTTGGGGAAAAAAGCATTGTTAAGTGGCTGTAAACAAGCCACTAATTATTTCAATTGCCTCTCCCGCTGCTGCATGCCGGGTATGCTCAGCGCTGGGAGACCCGACATTTGGGAAAGGTGCTTGGTGGCGGGTTGACAGCAGGGTCCCGACCCGCTGTCAAAAAATATTTTTTCCCACCTGACCTACCACTGAAAATGCCCGCTGACGCTCCGCAAAATTCTGCTCGAGGTTTCTGTATAAGTGTTTAAGGACAGTGATACAGCTGGCCCAGAATAATGAAGAAAAATCTTCTCAAGATGCTACAGACTATTCAGCACAATTAACCATTTGGTTACCATCCTGATTACACTGAAGGATTTTGCAAAGTTAAATATTTTGAAGAACACCGCAAGTTTGTTTTATATTAAGAAACGGGCTGACATTGAAGTAATAAAGCTTAAAAGTACACACGTTTTATGATATGGATATATGTCACATTCTCCTACGGACCTGATCCAGCCTGGAATAGAGATTGACATTCTTCAGAATGTACTGAGCCATTTCAATATAAAGATGATCAGAACGAAGGTGTAGGTTATAGACTTGATAACTAAATCTACAAATTGGCAGTGCATTTTATTGGTCCAATAATGGTGTCAGAGGCAAAGGTAACCTGTATTAAGAGCTTTCAGTGGAAAGACTTGCCCAACAGGATTATCAGCTACGTGACAAACTACATTTATTTTTATTCGTTTATGGGATCTGGGCGTCGCCGGCAAAGCCAGCATTTACTGCCCATCCCTAGTTGCCCTTGAGAAGGTGGTGGTGAGCCGCCTTCTTGCACCGCTGCAGTCCGTGTGATGAAGGTGCTCCCACAGTGCTGTTAGGTAGGGAGTTCCAGGATTTTGACCCAGCGACAATGAAGGATCGACGATATACTTCTAAGTCAGGATAGCGTGTGACTTGGAGGGGAACTTGGAGGTGGTGGTGTTCCCATGTGCCTGCTGCCCTTCTCCTTCTAGGTGGAAGAGGTCGCGGGTTTGTGAGGTGCTGCTGAAGAAGCCTTGGCGAGTTGCTGCAGTGCACCTTGTAGATGGTACACACTGCAGCCACGGTACGCCGGTGGTGAAGGGACTGAATGATTAAGGTGGTGGATGGGGTGCCAATCAAGTGGGCTGCTTTGTCCTCAATGGTGTCGAGCTCTTGTAGATGATACACACTGCAGCCACAGTATGCCGGTGGTGGAGGGAGTGAATGTTTAAGGTGGTGGATGGGGTGCCAATCAAGCGGGTTGCTTTGTCCTGGATGGTGTCAAGCTTCTTGGGTGTTGTTGGAGCTGCAGTCATCCAGGCAAGTGGAGAGTATTCCATCACACTCTTTACTTGTGCCTTGTAGATGGTGGAAAGGCTTTGGGGAGTCAGGAGGTGAGACACTCGCCACAGAGTACCTAGCCTCTGACCTGCTCTTGTCGCCACAGTATTTATGTGGCTGGTCCAGTTAAGTTTCTGGTTAATGGTGACCCCCCAGGATGTTGATAGTGGGGGATTCGACGATGGTAATGCCATGGGGAGGTGGTTAGACTCTCGCTTGTTGGAGATAATCATTGCTTGGCACTTCTGTGGCATGAATGTTACCTGCCACTTATCAACCCAAGCCTGAACGTCATCCAGGTCTTGTTGCATGCGGGCATGGACTGCTTCGTTATCTGTGGAGTAGCGAATGGCGCTGAACACTGTGCAGTCATCAGCGAATATCTCCATTTCTGACCTTATGTTGGAGGGAAGGTCATTGATGAAGCAGCTGAAGATGGTTGGGCCTAGGACACTGCCTTGAGGAACTCCTGCAGCGATGTCCTGGGGCTATGATGATTGACCTTCAACCACCACAACTATCTTCCTTTGTGCCAGGTATGACTCCAGCCAGTGGAGCATTTTCCCCCTGATTCCCATTGACTTCAGTTTTACTAGGGCTCCTTGATACCAGACTCGGTCAAATGCTGCCTTGATGTCAACGGCAGTCACTCTCACCTCACTTCTGGAATTCAGCTCCTTTGACCATGTTTGGACCAAGGCTGTAATGAGGTCGGGAGCCGAGAGGTCTTGGTGGAACCCAAACTGGGCATCAGTGAGCAGGTTATTGGTGAGTAAGTGCCGCTTGATAGCACTGTCGATGACACCTTCCATCACTTTGCTGATGATTGAGAGTAGACTGATGGGGCGGTAATTGGCCGGGTTGGATTTGTCCTGCTTTTTGTGGACAGGATACACCTGGGCAGTTTTCCACATTGTCGGATAGATGCCAGTGTTGTACTTGTACTGGAACAGCTTGGCTAGAGACCGCGGCTAGTTCTGGAGCATATGTCTTCAGCACGATAGCCAGGATGTTGTGGGGGCCCATAGCCTTTGCTGTATCCAGTGCGCTCAGCCGTTTCTTGATATCACGTGGAGTGAATCGAATTGGCTGAAGACTGGCTTCTGAGATGGTGGAGACCTTGGGAGTAGGCCGATATGGATCATCGGCACTTCTGGCTGAAGTTGGTTGCAAACGCTTCAGCCTTGTCTTTTGCACTCACGTGCTGGGCTCCACCAACATTGAGGATGGGGATATTCTTGGAGCCTCCTCCTCCCGTTAGTTGTTTAATGGTCCACCACCATTCACGACTGGATGTGGCAGGACTGCAGAGCTTTGATCTGATCTGCTGACTGTGGGATCGCTTAGCTCTGTCTATAGCATGCAGCTTCTGCTTTTTAGCATGCATGTAGTCCTGTGTTGCAGCTTCCCCAGGTTGGCACCTCATTTTTAGGTACGCCTGGTGCTGTTCCTGGCATGCTCTTCTACACTCGTCGTTGAACCAGGGTTGGTCCCCTGGCTTGGTGGTAATGGTAGAATGAGGGATATGCCGGGCCATGAGGTTATAGGTTGTGGTGGAATACAATTCTGCTGCTGCTGATGGCCCACAGCACCTCATGGATGCCCAGTTTTTAGCTGCTAGATCTGTTCTGAATCTATCCCATTTAGCACGGTGGTAGTGCCACACAACACGATGGAGGGTCTTCTCATTGTGAAGACAGGACTTCGTCTCCACAATGACTGTGCGGTGGTCACTGCTACCAATGCCGTCATGGACAGATGCATCTGCGACAGGTAGATTGGTGAGGACAAGTAGGTTTTTCCCTCGTGTTGGTTCACTCACCATCTGTCGCAGGCCCAGACTGGCAGTTATGTCCTTCAGGACTCGGTCAGTAGTGGTGCTACCGAGCCACTCTTGGTGATGGACATTGACGTCCCCCACCCAGAGTACATTCTGTGCCCTTGCTACTCTCTGCTTCTTCCAAGTGGTGTTCATATTGGAGGAGTACTGATTCATCAGCTGAGGAGGTTTCCTTGCACATGCTTGATCTGAAGCCATGAGACTTCATGGGGTCCGGAGTCAATGTTGAAGACTCCCAGGGCCACTCCTTCCCGACTGTATACCACTGTGCCACCACCCCTGGTGGGTCTATCCTGCCGGTGGGACAGGACCTACCCAGGGATGGTGATGGAGGAGTTTGGGACATTGGCTGAAAGGTATGATTCTGTGAGTATGACTATGTCAGGCTGTTGCTTGACTAGTCTGTGGGACAGCTCTCCCAATTTTGGCACAAGTTCCCAGATGTTGGTGAGGAGGACTTTGCAGGGTCGACTGGGCTCTGTGTGCCATTGCTGTGTCTGTAGCCGGTGCCGCGGTCGATCTGGTTTCATTCTTATTATTTTGTTTCGTAGCGGTTAGTTACAACTGAGTGACTTGCTAGGCCATTTCAGAGGGCATTTAAGAGTCAACCACATTGCTGTGGGTCTGGAGTCAATTCCAGATTTATTTAATTAACTAAATTTAAATTCCCCAGCTGCCATGGTGGGATTTTGAACTCACGTCTCTGGATCATTAGTCCAGGCCTCTGGATTACTAGCCCAGTGACAGTACCACTACGCTATTGTTCCCATTGCCTGCTTCAGAAGCGTACAACTTAAGGTGAGAGTTTTCTCATATAGAATGCACCACCAGATTATTCAAGACCACTTTCTGTACATCAGAAGAAATTATTGCCTTGCTGTCAGATCACATGCAAAGTGTCCAAATGAAAGCAACTACGGCAATTCGGTGGCATAGTGGTTAGCACTGTTGCCTCACAGCGCCAGGGACCCGGGTTCAAATCCGGCCTCGGGTGACTGTCTGTGTGGAGTTTGCACATTCTCCCCGTGTTTGCGTGGGTTTCCTCCGGGTGCTCCGGTTTCCTCCCACAGTCCAAAGGTGTGCAGGTTAGGTTGATTGGCCATGATAAAAATTGACCCTTAGTGTTAGGGGGGATTAAATATGTGGGGTTACGGGGATAGGGCTTGGGTGGGATGGCTGTCAGTGTAGGGACCGGGTGCTAGGGTTTGGATGATCAGCCATGATCTCGTTGAATGGCGGAGCAGGCTCGAAGGGCTGAATAGCCTACTCCTGCTCCTATCTTCTATGTTTCTATGTTTCTAATTCAGCACCTGTACATGTACAAAGGGTCATCAGAATAAAATTACTGTAAAATAGGATTTGCTTGCATTGGGCCCGAAAGCTGGGAAGAGGGCGGAGGAGGTAGGAAGGATTTGCGAACAGAAACCTGGAAGTAATGGTTTCCTGTAGGTCTTGCTGAAATTAATTGCAAGACCTGTTTCAAAAAATCTCATCAGATTGGCCACCCGACAGCCAGCCAGATTCACAGGCTGTCGGCCCAAAAAGCAGTCGGGGAGGGGATGCCAGCTAAGTCTAACATCACAGCAGGGAAGAAACTGGACAGCAGGGGTGGAAAAAGTCAGACGTCGCGGGAGGGAATAAACACCGGCGGGGGGGGAATAAACACCCGGGGGGGGGGGGGGAAATCAGAGGGAGGGGGGGGGGGGGAAATCAGAGGGAGGGGGGGGGGGGGAAATCAGAGGGAGGGGGGGGGGGGGGAAATCAGAGGGAGGGGGGGGGGGGGGGAAATCAGAGGGAGGGGGGGGGTGGGGGAAATCAGAGGAGGGGGGGGGGGGGAAATCAGGGAGGGGGGGGGGGGGGGGAAATCAGGGAGGGGGAGGGGGGGGGGGGGGGGGAAATCAGGGAGGGGGGGGGGGGGGAAATCAGGGAGGGAGGGGAGGGAGGGGGGGGGGGGGGGGGGAAATCAGAGGGAGGGGGGGGGGGGGGAAATCAGAGGGAGGGGGGGGGGGGGGGGGGGAAATCAGAGGGAGGGGGGGGGGGGGGGGAAATCAGAGGGAGGGGGGGGGGGGGGGAAATCAGAGGGAGGGGGGGGGGGGGGAAATCAGAGGGAGGGGGGAGGGGGGGGAAATCAGAGGGAGGGGGGGGGGGGGAAATCAGAGGGAGGGGGGGGGGGGGAAATCAGAGGGAGGGGGGGGGGGGAAATCAGAGGGAGGGGGGGGGGGGAAATCAGAGGGAGGGGGGGGGGGGAAATCAGAGGGAGGGGGGGGGGGGGGAAATCAGAGGGAGGGAGGGGGGGGGGGAAATCAGAGGGAGGGAGGGGGGGGGGGGAAATCAGAGGGAGGGAGGGGGGGGGGGAAATCAGAGGGAGGGAGGGGGGGGGGGAATCAGAGGGAGGGAGGGAGGGGGGGGGGAAATCAGAGGGAGGGAGGGAGGGGGGGGGAAATCAGAGGGAGGGAGGGAGGGGGGGGAAATCAGAGGGAGGGAGGGGGGGGGGAAATCAGAGGGAGGGAGGGGGGGGGGAAATCAGAGGGAGGGGGGGGGAAATCAGAGGGAGGGAGGGGGGGGGAAATCAGAGGGAGGGAGGGGGGGGAAATCAGAGGGAGGGAGGGGGGGGGGAAATCAGAGGGAGGGAGGGGGGGGGAAATCAGAGGGAGGGAGGGGGGGGGAAATCAGAGGGAGGGAGGGGGGGGGAAATCAGAGGGAGGGAGGGGGGGGGAAATCAGAGGGAGGGAGGGGGGGGGAAATCAGAGGGAGGGAGGGGGGGGGAAATCAGAGGGAGGAGGGGGGGGGAAATCAGAGGGAGGGAGGGAGGGGGGGGGAAATCAGAGGGAGGGAGGGGGGGGGAAATCAGAGGGAGGGAGGGGGGGGGAAATCAGAGGGAGGGAGGGGGGGGGAAATCAGAGGGAGGGAGGGGGGGGGAAATCAGAGGGAGGGAGGGAGGGGGGGGGAAATCAGAGGGAGGGAGGGGGGGGGAAATCAGAGGGAGGGAGGGGGGGGGAAATCAGAGGGAGGGAGGGGGGGGGAAATCAGAGGGAGGGAGGGGGGGGAAATCAGAGGGAGGGAGGGGGGGGGGAAATCAGAGGGAGGGAGGGAGGGGGGGGGAAATCAGAGGGAGGGAGGGAGGGGGGGGGAAATCAGAGGGAGGGAGGGAGGGGGGGGGAAATCAGAGGGAGGGAGGGAGGGGGGGGGAAATCAGAGGGAGGGAGGGGGGGGGAAATCAGAGGGAGGGAGGGGGGGGGAAATCAGAGGGAGGGAGGGGGGGGGAAATCAGAGGGAGGGAGGGGGGGGGAAATCAGAGGGAGGGAGGGGGGGGGAAATCAGAGGGAGGGAGGGGGGGGGGAAATCAGAGGGAGGGAGGGAGGGAGGGGGGGGGAAATCAGAGGGAGGGAGGGGGGGAAATCAGAGGGAGGGAGGGGGGGAAATCAGAGGGAGGGAGGGGGGGGGAAATCAGAGGGAGGGAGGGGGGGGGAAATCAGAGGGAGGGGGGGGGGGAAATCAGAGGGAGGGGGGGGGGAAATCAGAGGGAGGGGGGGGAAATCAGAGGGGGGGGGGGGGAAATCAGAGGGGGGGGGGGGGGAAATCAGAGGGGGGGGGGGGGGGGAAATCAGAGGGGGGGGGGGGGGGAAATCAGAGGGAGGGGGGGGGAATCAGAGGGAGGGGGGGGGGAATCAGAGGGAGGGGGGGGGGGGAATCAGAGGGAGGGGGGGGGGGGGGAATCAGAGGGAGGGGGGGGGGGGAATCAGAGGGAGGGGGGGGGGGGAATCAGAGGGAGGGGGGGGGGGGGAATCAGAGGAGGGGGGGGGGGAAATCAGAGGGAGGGGGGGGGGGGAAATCAGAGGGAGGGGGGGGGGAAATCAGAGGGAGGGGGGGGGGGAAATCAGAGGGAGGGGGGGGGGGGGGAAATCAGAGGGAGGGGGGGGGGGGGGGAAATCAGAGGGAGGGGGGGGGGGGGGAAATCAGAGGGGGGGGGGGGAAATCAGAGGGGGGGGGGGGGAAATCAGAGGGGGGAGGGGGGGGGGGGGAAATCAGAGGGAGGGGGGGGGGGGAAATCAGAGGGGGGAGGGGGGGGGGGGAAATCAGAGGGGGGAGGGGGAAATCAGAGGGGGGGGGGGGGGGAAATCAGAGGGAGGGGGGGGGGGGGAAATCAGAGGGGGGGGGGGGGGAAATCAGAGGGGGGGGGGGGGGGGGGGGAAATCAGAGGGGGGGGGGGGGAAATCAGAGGGGGGGGGGGGAAATCAGAGGGGGGGGGGGGGGAAATCAGAGGGGGGGGGGGGGGAAATCAGAGGGGGGGGGGGGAAATCAGAGGGGGGGGGGAATCAGGGGGGAGGGGGGGGAATCAGGGGGGAGGGGGGGGGGGAATCGGGGGGAATCAGGGGGGAGGGGGGGGGGAATCAGGGGGGAGGGGGGGGGGAATCAGGGGGGAGGGGGGGGGGGAATCAGGGGGGAGGGGGGGGGGGGGAATCAGGGGGGAGGGGGGGGGGGGGGGGGGGGGGAATCAGGGGGGAGGGGGGGAGGGGGGGGGGGGGGGAAATCAGGGGGGGGGGGGGAAATCAGAGGGAGGGGGGGGGAAATCAGAGGAGGGAGGGGGGGAAATCAGAGGGAGGGAGGGGGGGAAATCAGAGGGAGGGAGGGGGGGAAATCAGAGGGAGGGAGGGGGGGAAATCAGAGGGAGGGAGGGGGGGAAATCAGAGGGAGGGAGGGGGGGGGGGGAAATCAGAGGGGGGGGGGGAAATCAGAGGGGGGGGGGAAATCAGAGGGGGGGGGGGGGGGGGGAAATCAGAGGGGGGGGGGGGGGGGAAATCAGAGGGGGGGGGGGGGAAATCAGAGGGGGGGGGGGAAATCAGAGGGGGGGGGGGGGAAATCAGAGGGGGGGGGGGGAGGGGGGGGAATCAGGGGGGGGGGGGAAATCAGAGGGGGGGGGGGGGAAATCAGAGGGGGGGGGGGGGGGGGGAAATCAGAGGGGGGGGGGGGGGAATCAGAGGGAGGGGGGGGGGGGAAATCAGAGGGGGGGGGGGGGGGGGGAATCAGAGGGGGGGGGGGGGGGGAATCAGAGGGGGGGGGGGGAAATCAGGGGGGGGGGGGAAATCGGGGGGGGGGGGGGAAATCAGAGGGGGGGGGGGAAATCAGAGGGGGGGGGGGGGACATCAGAGGGAGGGGGGGGGGACATCAGAGGGAGGGGGGGGGACATCAGAGGGGAGGGGGGGGGGACATCAGAGGAGGGGGGGGGGAAATCAGAGGGAGGGGGGGGGAAATCAGAGGGGGGGGGGGGGAAATCAGAGGGAGGGGGGGGGGGAATCAGAGGGGGGGGGGGGAAATCAGAGGGGGGGGGGGGGAAATCAGAGGGGGGGGGGGGAAATCAGAGAGAGGAGGGGGGGAAATCAGAGAGAGGAGGGGGGGAAATCAGAGAGAGGAGGGGGGGAAATCAGAGAGAGGAGGGGGGGAAATCAGAGAGAGGAGAGGGGGGAAATCAGAGAGAGGAGGGGGGGAAATCAGAGAGAGGAGGGGGGGGGAATCAGAGAGAGGAGGGGGGGAAATCAGAGAGAGGAGGGGGGGGAAATCAGAGAGAGGAGGGGGGGAAATCAGAGAGAGGAGGGGGGGGAAATCAGAGAGGGGGGGGGAAATCAGAGAGAGGAGAGGGGGAAATCAGAGAGAGGAGGGGGGAAATCAGAGAGAGGAGGGGGGGGAAATCAGAGAGAGGGGGGGAAATCAGAGAGAGGAGGGGGGGGAAATCAGAGAGAGGAGGGGGGGGGAATCAGAGAGAGGAGGGGGGGGAAATCAGAGAGAGGAGGGGGGGGAAATCAGAGAGAGGAGGGGGGGAAATCAGAGGGGGGGGAAATCAGAGGGGGGGGAAATCAGAGGGGGGGGGAAATCAGAGGGGGGGAAATCAGAGGGCGGGGAAATCAGAGGGGGGGAAATCAGAGGGGGGAAATCAGAGAGGGGGGAAATCAGAGAGGGGGGAAATCAGAGAGGGGGGGAAATCAGAGAGGGGGGAAATCAGAGAGGGGGGGGAAAATCAGAGAGGGGGGAAATCAGAGAGGGGGGGGAAATCAGAGAGGGGGGAAATCAGAGAGGGGGGAAATCAGAGAGGGGGGAAATCAGAGAGGGGGAAATCAGAGAGGGGGGAAATCAGAGAGAGGGGGGGAAATCAGAGAGAGGGGGGGAAATCAGAGAGAGGGGGGGAAATCAGAGAGAGGGGGGAAATCAGAGAGAGGGGGGAAATCAGAGACAGAGGGGGGGAAATCAGAGAGAGGGGGGGGAAATCAGAGAGAGGGGGGGGAAATCAGAGAGAGGGGGGGAAATCAGAGAGAGGGGGGGGAAATCAGAGAGGGGGGGAAATCAGAGAGAGGGGGGGGAAATCAGAGAAAGGGGGGAAATCAGAGAGAGGGGGGAAATCAGAGAGAGGGGGGGAAATCAGAGAGAGGGGGGGAAATCAGAGAGGGGGGGAAATCAGAGAGGGGGGGATCAGAGAGGGGGGGAAATCAGAGAGGGGGGGAAATCAGAGGGGGGGATCAGAGGGGGGGAAATCAGAGGGGGGGGGAATCAGAGGGGGGAATCAGAGGGGGGAATCAGAGGGGGGGAATCAGAGGGGGGGAATCAGAGGGGGGGAAATCAGAGGGGGGGAAATCAGAGGGGGGGGAAATCAGAGGGGGGAAATCAGAGGGGGGGAAATCAGGGGGGAAATCAGAGGGGGGGAAATCAGAGGGGGGAAATCAGGGGGGAAATCAGAGGGGGGGGAATCAGGGGGGGGAATCAGGGGGGGGGAATCAGAGGGGGGGGAAATCAGAGGGGGGGAAATCAGAGGGGGGGAATCAGAGGGGGGGAATCAGAGGGGGGGGGGGAAATCAGGGGGGAATCAGAGGGGGGGAATCAGAGGGGGGAAATCAGAGGGGGGGGGAATCAGAGGGGGGGAAATCAGAGGGGGGGGAAATCAGAGGGGTGGGAAATCAGAGGGGTGGGAAATCAGAGGGGGGGGAATCAGAGGGGGGGGAATGAGAGGGGGGGGAATCAGAGGGGGGGGAATCAGAGGGGGGGAATCAGAGGGGAGGAATCAGAGGGGGGAAATCAGAGGGGGGGAAATCAGAGGGGGGGAAATCAGAGGGGGGGAAATCAGAGGGGGGGAAATCAGAGGGGGGGAAATCAGAGGAGGGGGGAATCAGAGGGGGGGAATCGGGGGGGGAAATCAGAGGGGGAAATCAGAGGGGGGGAAATCAGAGGGGGGGAATCAGAGGGGGGAAATCAGAGGGGGGGAAATCAGAGGGTGGGGGAATCAGAGGGGGGGGGGAATCGGGGGGGGAAATCAGAGGGGGGGAAATCAGAGGGGGGGGAAATCAGAGGGGGGGGAAATCAGGGGGGGGGAATCAGGGGGGGAATCAGAGGGGGGGAATCAGAGGGGGGGAAATCAGAGGGGGGGGGATCAGAGGGGGGGGGGAAATCAGAGGGGGGGGGAAATCAGAGGGGGGAAATCAGAGGGGGGGGAAATCAGAGGGGGGGGGAAATCAGAGGGGGGGAAATCAGAGGGGGCGAAATCAGAGGGGGGGAAATCAGAGCGGGGGGAAATCAGAGGGGGGAAATCAGAGGGGGGGAAATCAGAGGGGGGAAATCAGAGGGGGGGAAATCAGAGGCTGGGGGGTAATCAGAGGGGGGGAGGAAATGAGGGGGGAAATCAGAGGGGGGGGAAATCAGAGGGGGGGAAATCAGAGGGGGGAGGGAAATCAGAGGGGGGGGAAATCAGAGAGGTGGGGAAATCAGAGAGGGGGGGAAATCAGAGAGGGGGGAAATCAGAGAGGGGGGAAATCAGAGAGGGGGGGAAATCAGAGAGGGGGGAAATCAGAGGGGGGGGAAATCAGAGAGGGGGGAAATCAGAGAGGGGGGAATGAGAGAGGGGGGAAATCAGAGGGGGGGAAATCAGGGGGGGAAATCAGAGGGGGGGGGAAATCAGAGGGGGGGGGGAAATCAGAGGGGGGGGAAATCAGAGGGGGGGGGAAATCAGAGGGGGGGAAATCAGAGGGGGGGGAAATCAGAGGGGGGGGAAATCAGAGAGGGGGGAAATCAGAGAGGGGGGGAATCAGAGAGGGGGGGAAATCAGAGAGGGGGGGAATCAGAGAGGGGGGGAATCAGAGAGGGGGGGAATCAGAGAGGGGGGGAAATCAGAGAGGGGGGGAAATCAGAGAGGGGGGAAATCAGAGAGGGGGGGAAATCAGAGAGGGGGGAAATCAGAGAGGGGGGGAAATCAGAGAGGGGGGGAAATCAGAGAGGGGGGGAATCAGAGAGGGGGGGAAATCAGAGAGGGGGGAAATCAGAGAGGGGGGGGAAATCAGAGAGGGGGGGGAAATCAGAGAGGGGGGGAATCAGAGAGGGGGGAAATCAGAGAGGGGGGGAATCAGAGAGGGGGGGAAATCAGAGAGGGGGGAATCAGAGAAGGGGGGGAAATCAGAGAGGGGGGGAATCAGAGAGGGGGGAAATCAGAGAGGGGGGGAAATCAGAGAGGGGGAAATCAGAGAGGGGGGAAATCAGAGAGGGGGGGAATCAGAGAGGGGGGGGGAATCAGAGAGGGGGGGAAATCAGAGAGGGGGGGAAATCAGAGAGGGGGGGAATCAGAGGGGGGGGGAATCAGAGAGGGGGAAATCAGAGAGGGGGGAAATCAGAGAGGGGGGAAATCAGAGAGGGGGGAAATCAGAGAGGGGGGAAATCAGAGAGAGGGGGGAAATCAGAGAGGGGGGAAATCAGAGAGGGGGGAAATCAGAGAGGGGGGAAATCAGAGAGGGGGAAATCAGAGAGGGGGGGAATCAGAGAGGGGGGGAAATCAGAGAGGGGGGAAATCAGAGAGGGGGGAAATCAGAGAGGGGGGGAAATCAGAGGGGGGGAAATCAGAGAGGGGGAAATCAGAGAGGGGGGAAATCAGAGAGGGGGGAAATCAGAGAGGGGGGAAATCAGAGAGGGGGGGAAATCAGAGAGGGGGGGAAATCAGAGAGGGGGGAAATCAGAGAAGGGGGAAATCAGAGAGGGGGGAAATCAGAGAGGGGGGGAATCAGAGAGGGGGGAAATCAGAGAGGGGGGGAAATCAGAGAGGGGGGGAAATCAGAGAGGACGGGGGAAATCAGAGAGGGGGGGAAATCAGAGAGGGGGGGAAATCAGAGAGGGGGGGGAAATCAGAGAGGGGGGAAATCAGAGAGGAGGGGGCAAATCAGAGAGGGGGGCAAATCAGAGAGGGGGGGCAAATCAGAGAGGGGGGAAATCAGAGAGGGGGGGAAATCAGAGAGGGGGGAAATCAGAGAGGGGGGAAATCAGAGAGGGGGGAATCAGAGAGGGGGGGAAATCAGAGAGAGGAGGGGGGGGGAAATCAGAGAGAGGAGGGGGGGAAATCAGAGAGAGGAGGGGGGAAATCAGAGGGGGGGGGAAATCAGAGAGGGGGGAAATCAGAGAGGGGGGGAAATCAGAGAGGGGGGGAAATCAGAGAGGGGGGAAATCAGAGAGGGGGGAAATCAGAGAGAAGGGGGGGAATCAGAGAGAAGGGGGGAAATCAGAGAGAGGGTGGGGGGAAATCAGAGAGGGGGGGAAATCAGAGAGGGGGGGAAATCAGAGAGGGGGGAAATCAGAGAGGGGGGAATCAGAGAGGGGGGGGGAAATCAGAGAGAGGGGGGGAAATCAGAGAGAGGGGGGAAATCAGAGAGAGAGGGGGGGAAATCAGAGAGAGGGGGGGAAATCAGAGAGGGGGGAAATCAGAGAGAGAGGGGGGAAATCAGAGAGAGAGGGGGGGAAATCTGAGAGAGAGGGGGGGAAATCAGAGAGAGAGGGGGGGAAATCAGAGAGAGGGAGGGGGGAAATCAGAGATGGGGGGGAAATCAGAGAGAGGGGGGGAAATCAGAGAGAGGGGGGGAAATCAGAGAGAGGGGGGAAATCAGAGAGAGGGGGGGAAATCAGAGACAGGGGGGGAAATCAGAGGGGGGGGAAATCAGAGAGGGGGGAAATCAGAGAGGGGGGAAATCAGAGAGGGGGGGAAATCAGAGGGGGGGAAATCAGAGGGGGGGTGAAATCAGGGGGGGAAATCAGAGGGGGGGAAATCAGGGGGGAATCAGAGGGGGGAATCAGAGGGGGGGAATCAGAGGGGGAAATCAGAGGGGGGGAATCAGAGGGGGGGAAATCAGAGGGGGGGGGAAATCAGAGGGGGGGAAATCAGAGGGGGGGGGAAATCAGAGGGGGGGAAATCAGAGGGGGGGAAATCAGAGGGGGGGAAATCAGAGGGGGGGGGGAATCAGAGGGGGGGGAAATCAGAGGGGGGGAAATCAGAGAGGGGGGAAATCAGAGAGAGGGGGGGAAATCAGAGAGGGGGGATATCAGAGGGGGGGAAATCAGAGGGGGAAATCAGAGGGGGGAAAATCAGAGGGGGGAAATCAGAGAGGGGGGAAATCAGAGAGGGGGGGAAATCAGAGAGGGGGGAAATCAGAGAGGGGGAAATCAGAGGGGGGGAAATCAGGGGGGGAATCAGGGGGGGGGAAATCAGAGGGGGGGGAATCAGAGGGGGGGAATCAGAGGGGGGGGAATCAGCGGGGGGGAAATCAGAGGGGGGGGAAATCAGAGGGGGGGGAATCAGAGGGGGGAATCAAGAGGGGGGAAATCAGAGGGGGGGAATCAGAGAGGGGGGAAATCAGAGGGGG